>NC_142362.1:2085000-2255000 GCF_059441175.1 Urocampus carinirostris
CAACGAACCTCTGCCCTGCAAGACGTGTGTTCTGACTCGGTCCTGTTTCCTGTCCGGTATTGTTCCCGTTTATTTTTGTCCTGTATAATAAAAGTTTCCAGTATGGTTCCCATTTATTTTGGTCCTGTTTATTATTCTCTCCAGTTTTCGTTCCTGTCTTGTTTGTCCTGTTTATTTTCGATATCCTGTTTCTTTTTCTATGGAATGAAAATGAAATCAGATGATCTGCATTTATATAGCGCTTTTTAAGACAAGACTTCCCAAAGCGCTTTACATTGTGCTTCGCATTTCCCAATAGCGGCCGTGCAGCCATGTAAGGCGCTAACCTGCTTATTGGGGGTATTAGGGGTTCAGTGTCTTACCCAAGGACACTTTGACATGTAACACGGAGGATTCGAACTGCGATCTCTTGATTCCAAGACGAGCGCTCTACCTCCTGAGCCACTGCCGCCCCTATCCTATCCGTCTGTCCCGTCCGGTATCGACCCCATCCTTCCGATATCTGGTCGGACAATCGGTATCGATATCGTCAGCCTCTGGCTTCCTGTCATTCCACGCCAGACCGGCTTCCTAACGTGCACGACTCCCCATTTCCCTTGTGTGTGAACGTCACGCGTTTGGGTCCTGATCCCGTTCCGGTTCATGACCTATTCCCAAAATCGGAACGAGCAACTGCAGAAACCTTTTTTCGCTGACGCAAGCGAAGCGTGCGAGGAAGCATCCCGGCCTTAAATTTCATCAGTTGCGAGTTCTTTTGCGCTTACATACTGTAGATGTGTCCGCCGGCTATTTGTGATCCCTCACCTGGAGTTCATGGTTTCTTTCTCTGCACAGACCTGCCGTCCTGAGCTTACTCCTTCATTCCTGACATTTTTCCTTCCCTTCCTTTCCTTTCCTTCGCCGCCGCCTGCCATAAAGCCGCAGGGCCGGGACGGATACGGCGCGGCGGACGATACCTTCTCCGGTCGGCCGAGGTTCGTAACGTAACAAAAATGCGAAGAAAATGTACAGTAGACCCCCGGGATATGACGTTAATTCGTTCTGAAGTGAAATTGTCGGGGGGTAGCGACCTATGGTAATTGCAGGGTGGGGTAGGGTTACTTTAACTTGATTACTTTCAATTACCGCAAATTTCGGACTATAGAGCGCACCTGATTATAAGCCGCACCCACCACATTTTAAGAGGATGACCGCATTTGTGCTTACACAAGCCGCACCTGTACATAAGCCGCATGAGCCCACATTAAAACATATACCGCAATCACAAAATTAACCCAAGCCCGACCCGCGATTGTAACTGAATATAAAGTTCACTGTCCAAAAGCCACAGTCGGCAAAATGAAACCGGTACTTAAGGTTTGATGCAGACCTGCAGAGTCCGGGTCCCGTTGAAAATAATCCAAGAAAATGTTTTTATATTTTCAAAGGTAAGGGTGGGAAAAATATATATCCACTATTGTCCGCTGCGTCCACAAACACGTCTCACCTTTACTCCACTTCTCGTCAGCCCCCGTTTTTGATTCGCCCGTGGAAAACAAATCAGAATAAATCTCTAAAATAAATACATGACAAAAATATACAGTTGCAAATACATATTATACATGCTTACACATATTTACAAAGAAAGACGGTACACCGAGAGAGTTTTCAAAGCTTTAATAATATAATAACTTTCATCCCAAACCGTGCCTGTGAAAGGTAGCAAAACGCTACTAGGAACACGCTCGCAACACAGTAAACGGATCTGTTAAAAAAATATACGGTACTTGTGGAAATCACGGTAAACCGTCCTCCACTTCCTCCCTATAACTGACATCATCAAAGCATATAGACATACTTTGTCATATAGACGTCGTCCCACGCTTCCTTGTTCTAAAACACACTAGCAACACACTCGCAAAGCAAACTTTATGTGCAATAACTCAGTTTCCTTCTTTATCGGACTGCTCGATTGCGTTTAGCTTGAAAGCTGCGTCATGTGCCTTACTTATTGCAATTTACATGGTGAGGATATGTCTACGCTAATTCAAATTGTGGACAAGCTAAGAAGTTGCAGTCTTCCTCGGCGCATTTTATGTTAGTTTTGCCGGAGATCAAAGAGATCAAAGCCAGGAGAGAAAGCTTACCACGTGTTGTGAGTCATCATTGTATTCATATTTAGTTTCTTTTGTCTTTTATTAGCATATTTGCTATTGGAGTCATCCAAAAGTAATTGAAAGTAATCAAGTTAAAGTAACCCTACCCAACCCTGGTTTTGCCGGGGATCAAAGCCAGGAGAGATAGCTTACCACGTGTTGTGAGTCATCATTTTATTCCTATTTAGTTTATTTTGTCCTTTATTAGCATATTTGGTATTGGAGTCATCCAAAAGTAATTGAAAGTAATCCAGTTAAAGTAACCCTACCCAACCCTGGTTTTGCCTGGGATCAAAGCCAGGAGAGATAGCTTACCACGTGTTGTGAGTCATCATTCTATTCATATTTAGTTTCTTTTGTCTTTTATTAGCATATTTGCTATTGGAGTCATCCAAAAGTCATTGAAAGTAATCCAGTTAAAGTAACCCTACCCAACCCTGGTTTTGCCGGTGATCAAAGCCAGGAGAGATAGCTTACCACGTGTTGTGAGTCATCATTTTATTCATATTTAGTTTATTTTGTCTTTTATGAGCATATTTGGTATTGGAGTAATCCAAAAGTAATTGAAAGTAATCCAGTTAAAGTAACCCTACCCAACCCTGGTTTTGCCTGGGATCAAAACCAGGAGAGATAGCTTACCACGTGTTGTGAGTCATCATTCTATTCATATTTAGTTTCTTTTGTCCTTTATTAGCATATTTGGTATTGGAGTCATCCAAAAGTAATTGAAAGTAATCAAGTTAAAGTAACCCTACCCAACCCTGGTTTTGCCGGAGATCAGAGAGATCAAAGCCAGGAGAGAAAGCTTACCACGTGTTGTGAGTCATCATTTTATTCATATTTAGTTTCTTTTGTCTTTTATTCGCATATTTGGTATTGGAGTAATCCAAAAGTCATTGAAAGTAATCCAGTTAAAGTAACCCTACCCAACCCTGGCTAATTGGCCAGTGTTGGGAACCACATACCTGTCAAGCTGTACGTTTTTGCCGTACAAAGTATGTTTATGATGCATTTTAAGACGTGTACGACGTACAAGGAAATCTGTACGGAAAAACGCCAATTTGGCAATAATGGGTACCATCCGGTATACACCGACGATCACAGAACGGCAAATCAATCAACGAGTTCGCCGCGGTAGCCTCTATCTCGGTATCGCTTCTTCGTTGCAAACGATGCGAGCGGTTTGATGCTACTGTGCGCATGCGTCTGCCGCCTGGGGATTTCCCATCATGCATCATTCCGTGGTAGTTCTGTAGTGAAAGGAAGTCCGTCTCTTTTTAGAGAACCGGCTTTTTCGGCTCAACTCATTCAAGAGAGCCGACTCTCCAACGGCTCACTTGCTTTGATGCATTCTATTACAAATGATGATGTTGTATAAAGAAGTTAAGAAAAAAAGGAAGTATAAAAGGAGAACATGAAAAAAGACAGGTTTGTGGTTATCCCTTGAATCAGTATAGTACCAATAATAATTTAATGCAGAGAATAAGAAAATGTATTATTCTACTTCATTCTATTTGCATGTATTTTTTCCTTCTACAGTGAACGTCCAAGCGACTTCATTTTATAATAAACCTCATTCATGTCGAGCAACTCAGTATCTCACAACAAAATGTTAATTGACAATATAGAAATGAGCGCATGTTCGGCACAGTTCATGTCTTGGGAACCTCCTGCGTGGGTTCAAATCCAGCTCCAGACTTCCTGTGCGGAGTTTGTATGTTCTCCCCGTGCTTGCGTGGGTTTCCTCCGGGAACTCCGGTTTCCTCCCACATTCCAAAAACATGCATTTCAGGTGAATTGGCCGGTCCAAATTGTCCCTAGGTGTGAATGAGCGAATGAGTTGTCCGTCCCCGTGTGTCCTGCGATTGGCTGGCTACCAGTTCAGGGTGTCCCCAGCCCACTGCCTGATGATTGCTGGGATGGGCTCCAGCACCCCCGCGACCCTACTGAGGATAAGCGGTGTAGCTAATGAGATGAGATGAGATGAGAAAATACAACAGAGCCCTGGAACTTGACAGATATGGAACCACTTCTTCGAAAAGTAACTGAATAAGTAACTGAGTTACTCTGTATTATAGGTAACACGTGACCAAGGGAAGTAACTGTTTCCGTTACTTTAAAAAGAAGTGGTGAAGGTCAAAGAATTGGAATTTTCCCGAGCAGTATTTGAGTCGGATACATAGAGAACAGACAGGTAGTTCTGTTTTAGTACCTTCGAATATCCATTACACTTTACCATCAACTGATTTATTCTAAATTTGAAGTGTAACCAAAAGAAAAAGTCAACAATATTATAAAATAACAATCAGCAGTAAACAATATAATGAGAACTGGCCTTTTTGGCTTGTCTCCCTAAAAAGAGCCAGCTCTTTTGGCTCCCAAATGGCTCTTCAGGTTGTTTTTGTTGTTTAATCCATATATCACCATCCATCTATTATCTGCACCACTTATTCACAGTAGGGCCGCGGGGGTGCTGGAGCCCATCCTAGCTATCTTCGGGCAGTGGGCAGGAGACACCCTGAACGGGTTGCCAGCCAGTCGCAGGGCACATTTATTACCATTTATTATTTATTAGTATGAATCCGTCACGGTTGCCATGATGCCCAATTGGCCCCGCCCATGTGGCACCAGCTGCAGCTTGTAGACGGATTGGCTCCCTGTCAGTATTTAAACTCTGTCCTGTCAGTCCCGTTTTGTCGGTCCGTCTGCGAATCTCTGTTTTTACACGGCAAGCCCTTTTTCGCCTGTCCCGTTTTTTTGCTCCTGTTTGTCGCCTGCTACGATCTCTTTTTTGACCACGTCTGCCCTCCCGTCCGTCCTGAATTCCGACCTGTTTTGATCTCGACCACGTCTGCTCTCCCGTCCCGAATAACGATCCGTTTTTGATCCCGACCACGTTCACTCTCCTCTCCTGGCTTTCGACTTGTTTCCGATCCCGACCACGCTTTTGCCCTTCTATCCCGGCTACTGACCCGTTTTTTGCGTTCCCGACACCACCATCGCTCGCCACGGAAGTCCCACTTCCAAGTTCAGAGCGACCTGCTACCCGCATCCGGCAATCCCCGGATCGTGGGCGCAACCCCCTTCCTTTCTTCCAATAAAACTTGTGAGAGACGTTACACGAGTGGGTACTGTTTCCGTTCTGGTCCTGACAGAATCACAAAAATTGGGGAGAAATTAAAGCAAAATTAACACTTAAACGTTAACACTGAAAACACAGGAAACACCAATTAAAATATTTTAAAATCTACAAATAAAAAGATAAAATACACATTTTTTAGCCTTTTTTATACTCAATAAATAACAAAATGCATGAAGTTGTCAGGACCTGAACGGAAACAGGACCCAATTGCGTTACGTTTTATCGGAGGATAGAGAAAGGGCTGGGCCCACGAGCCGGTGTTCAAGTCGCTACAGCAGGGGGCGCCAAACTTTTCGCTCTTGGATTTGGACTGGGATCCGAACACGGAACTGGATCTTCCGTAGCGAGCGAGAGCGGTATCAGGGACGGAAAAAACTGGTCGTAGCCGGGACTGGGAGAGCAATGCGTGGTCAGAAACAAGTATATCGGACTCGGTCCTGCTTTCCTGCTGGTATTTCCAGTCCGGTTTTGTTCCCGTTCATTTTTGTCCTGTTCATTATTCTTTCCAGTTTTTGTTCCCGTCTTGTTTGTCCTGTTTATTTTCGATTTCCTGTTTCATTATCAATCCTGTCGTTCCGTCCTGTCCGGTATCGACACGATCTGTCCGATATCAACTCTGGCAATTGGAATGGATCTCGTCAGCCTCTGGCTTCCAGTCATTCCACGCCAGACTGCTGCCTAGCATGCATGAAATAAAAGGCTTGTGTGAGAAACATCACGCGTTTGGGTCCTGATCCTGTTCTCGTTCCTGACACCGGAGAATTTCAGGTCATTTTCAATCACTTCACCCAAAATTTAAGCATTTCCTGACCTTGAAAGCATTTTCCAGCATTTCAACCGTAACCGGGGGGAACTACTGTAATATTTATTTACTGCATCCAATATCCATTACATTCCATCCATGCGTGTAACTGCAAAGAAAAGTATGAGGAATGCAGAAAACAACTTTCACCTTTTTCCACAGGTTCACGAGTTTCGTATTGCTCCCCCCAAAAAATTTTTAAAACACCAGCACCGAACCCTTGAGCATATATAGTACATTGACGTCATTCAAGTACATCCATTTCATTCTGGCCTAGTTATTTCATATCACGATCACAACTAGAGATAACAGATTTTAACTTGTCGCCGTTCGGAGATTGTTCAAACATGCATGAAATTCATTTAGTTTCGTTTTGGATCCGGATCAAGGAGCTTTTATATTTTAGATTTATGAGTGTGTTACTTTAAACAAGGAAGCGAGATTTTTTTTAACGTGGTACGAAAGAGTTCAGGAAAAACAAAAGAAAACAAACAGAAAAAAAACATCCATAGCTTCTTGTTCTTTGACAGAATGACCATAGAAGCGAAATGTTATGTTCACAATAAGATTGAATGTCACGACCAGAAAGGAGACAGGACCCACTTGTGTAACGTTTCTCTCAGTTTTATTGGAAGAAAGAAAAGGGTTGCACCCATGATTGCGGGTAGCAGGTCGCTCTGAACGCGGATGTGGGACTTCCGTAGCGAGCGATGGCGGGTCAGTAGCCGGGACAGAAGAGCCAAAAACGTGGTCGGGATTAGAAAAGAGTCAAAAGCCAGGAGAGGAGAGGAGATGAGGTCAGGATCAAAAAACAGGTCAGTAGCCGGGACAGAAGAGCAAAAAACGTGGTCGGGATCAGAAAAGAGTCAAAAGCCAGGAGAGGAGAGTAAACGAGGTCAGGATCAAAAAACGGGTCAGTAGCCGGGACAGAAGAGCAAAAAAACGTGGTCGGGATCAGAAAAGAGTCAAAAGCCAGGAGAGGAGAGTAGACGAGGTCAGGATCAAAAAACGGGTCAGTAGCCGGGACAGAAGAGCAAAAAAACGTGGTCGGGATCAGAAAAGAGTCAAAAGCCAGGAGAGGAGAGTAGACGAGGTCAGGATCAAAAAACGGGTCAGTAGCCGGGACAGAAGAGCAAAATACGTGATCGAGATCAGAAACGTGTCAGAAGCCAGGAGAGGAGAGTAGACGAGGTCGGGATCAAAAAACGGGTCAGAAGCCAGGACAGAAGAGCAAAAAAACGTGGTCGGGATTAGAAAAGAGTCAAAAGCCAGGAGAGGAGAGTAGACGAGGTGAGGATCAAAAAACGGGTCGAAGCCGGGGAACACGGCACGCGGAAGTGGCACTTCCGTGGCGAGCGATGGCGTGTCGGTAACGGAAAAAACGAGTCAGTAGCCGGGACGGAAGAGCAAAATACATGGTCGGGATCAGAAATGAGTCAAAAGCCAGGAGAGGATAGTAGACGAGGTCAGGATCAAAAAACGGGTCGAAGCCGGGGAACGCGGTACGCGGATGTGGCACTTCCATGGCGAGCAATGGCGGTGTCGGGAACGGAAAAAACGAGTCAGTAGCCGGGACAGAAGAGCAAAATACGTGGTCGGGATCAGAAACGAGTCAAAAGCCAGGAGAGGAGAGTAGATGAGGTCAGGATAGAAAAACGGGTCGAAGCCGGGGAACGCGGCACGCAGAAGCGGCACTTACGTGGCGAGCGATGGCGGTGTCGGGAATGGAAAAAAACGGGTCAGTAGCCGTGACAGAAGAGCAAAAAACGTGGTCGGGATCACAAACGAGTCAAAAGCCAGGAGAGGAGAGTAGACGAGGTCAGGATCAAAAAACGGGTCGAAGCCGGGGAACGCGGTACGCGGATGTGGCACTTCCATGGCGAGCGATGGCGGTGTCGGGAGCGGAAAAAACAGATCGATGGCCAGGACGGGGGAGCAAAAATGCAATCGAGTTCAGAAAAGGGGTCGGAACCGGGAATCACACAGGAATCAGGACAGGAGAAAGTCAGGGTCGAAAAGGCTTGCCTAGCGGGAGCTGAGGTTCGCAGACGGACTGACAACGGGTGACTGGAAGACAGGGGTTTAAAAAGAGATAAGCAGCCAATCAGCCGACTCACGTGCCCCGCATCAGTAATCATGACAGTGAAATGCTATTCTATATGAATGTCTTAATAATTTCACATATAAGTCTCACTGGAGTATAAGTCGCACCCCCTGCCAAACTCTAAAAAAAACGTAGAATACTTCAAGTAGCACCAGTACAACTTCTCTCCAATGAAAGGAACAACCAAGAATAAAAACGAAACTGAATGGAGTTAATATCTTTTAATTCCTACAAAGAAAGTGACGGGACGGATTTCAGTTCAAAAGACGTCGAACTGTGCGGTCAACCTTGAGAAGCATCGATGTCGTGTCACGGTTGCCATGGTGCCCAATTGGCCCCGCCCATGTGGTACCAGCTGCAGCTTGTAGACAAATTGGCTCCTTATCAGTATTTAAACTCTGTCCTGGCAGTCCCCTTTGGTCGGTCCGTCTGCAAATCTCTGTTTTTACACAGCAAGCCCTTTTTTCGCCTGTCCTGTTTTTTGCTCCTGTTTGACTCCTGCTACGACCTGTTTTGATATCGACCATGTCTGTTCTCCCGTTCCGAATAATGATCCGTTTTCGATCTCGACCACGTCTACTCTCCTCTCCTGGCTTTCGACTTGTTTCCGATCCCGATCACGTTTTTGCTCTATCCTGGCTACTGACCTGTTTTTTTCTGTTCCTGACACCGCCATCGCTCGCCAAGCCCTTTTTTTTGCCTGTCCTGTGTTTTTGCTCTTGTTTTTCACCCGCTACGATTTGTTTGATCGACTTTTTCCGTTCCCGACACCGCCAACGCTCCCCACGGAAGTCCCACTTCTGCAGCTGAGCAGCCTACTCCCCGCGACCAACAATCTCCAGTTCCTTTCTCTTTTCCCCAATAAAACTGTGAGTAACGTTACGCGAGTGGGTCCTGTTTCCTGTTCTGGTCCTGACAGGCAGTGCCTCTAGATGATATATTTTTTGAAAACAGCCAGTCTCTTGGCAAATTAGGCAGATGCAGTTGTTTCGGATTTCAGTGGAAAAAAATTCCAAAATTCACTTTGTCCTGGAAGCGGCGGCCCTCACAGTCAACTTTCCTTTTTTTTTGTTTTTCCATCTCACTCCTCTTTTTGCTCCCGTCTGTTTTCCGGCTTTGACCCGTTTTTGATCCTGACCACGTTTGCTCTCCCGTCCCGGCTTTCAACCTCTCTTGTCCCCGACCAAATCTACTCTCCTTACCTGGCTTACAACTTGCTTCCGACCCTGACCACGTTTTTGCTCTCCTGTCCCGGCTACTGACCCGTTTTTTCCGCTCCCGACACCGCCATCGCTCGCCACGGAAGTGCCACTTCCACGTTCAGAGCAATCTACTCTCTGGATCGAGTGTGCGCTCCTTTCTCTTCTCCCCAATAAAACTGTGAGTAACGTTACGCGAGTGGGTCCCGTTTCCGTTTCTGGTCTCTGACATGTCGGTGTTTGAACAAACTCCAATTGCGAAAATATATTCCCAAGTCTGACTTTCACACTTTTCCTGCCGGACGGTAATTACAGTTTGTGCGCTCGAGTGGAAAATTGAACCGTAATCATAGCTTGTCACTGCAGTTGAGAGCTTTCTATAATAAAGTGACAGTGTGTCATCGTTCACCACTAGAGGTCCTCGTAGCTGAAACATGTACATTTGAAGAGGAAGTACTAGGGAAGATACTAGATAATCGCTTTTCAAGTCACTGAAGACCCCCCACAGCGCTTTACAATGTGTTTCACACTTCCTCATTCACACACACACTCACACACCGATAGCGGCGTAAATAAAAACATATATTTTTATATTTAGTACGTAATCCCACAGTTAAGTACTTTTTGTATATTTTCATACATTTCACTACTATTTCATACTATTTAGCTCTTTTTCGTATATTTCGTTCCTGTTTCCTAGTTTTAGTACTTTCCAATACGTTGTAATACTTTGAGAACTTTTTCATACGCTTCAGTACATTTTTCACAGGTTCTGCTGACCTGTTCTGAAAACAGCTCATCAGGGCCGAGATTTTCTAGTAAAGATTTGTTTAGTGCTCGACTAAGTCTATATAACCCTACTTTGTACTTCTCTCTTGTTTTCCTTCGTTCTCTTTCTTCCCTTTTTTCTTTCACTTTTTCCCTTCCTTCTTTTCTTTCTTTCTTTCTTTCTTTTCTTTCCTTCTCTAGTTTTCCTTCCCTTCTGTTCTCTTTCTTTTTTCTCTCCTTCCTTCTTTCCTTATTTATTTTCTTTCTTCCTCTAGTTTTCTTTCCCTTCTGTTCTCTTTCTTTCTTTCTTTCTTTTGTTCTTTCTCCCTTTCTCTTTCTCCTTCCTTCTTTCTTTCTTTATTTTCTTTCTTCCTCTAGTTTTCTTTCCCTTCTGTTCTCTTTCTCTCTTTTTCTCCTTCTTTCCTTTCTTTCCTTCTTTCTTTCTTTCCTTCTTTCTTTCTTTCTTTCTTTCTTTCGTTCTTCCTTCCTTTCTTCCTTTCTCTGTTTTTCTCCTTCTTTCCTTTCTTTCCTTCTTTCTTTCTTTACTTTCTCTCTTTCTCTAGTTTTCTTTCCTTTCCGTTCTCTTTCTTTCTTTCTTTCGTTCTTTCTCCCTTTCTCTTTCTCCTTCCTTCTTTCTTTCTTTATTTTCTTTCTTCCTCTAGTTTTCTTTCCCTTCTGTTCTCTTTCTCTCTTTTTCTCCTTCTTTCCTTTCTTTCATTCTTTCTTTCTTTCTTTTTTTCTTTCTTTCGTTCTTCCTTCCTTTTTCCTTTCTCTCTTTTTCTCCTTCTTTCCGTTCGTTCCTTCTTTCTTTCTTTATTTTCTCTCATTCTCTAGTTTTCTTTCCCTTCCGTTCTCTTTCTTTCTTTCTTTCTTTAGTTCTTTCTTCCTTTCTTTCTCTCTCGCTCTCTTTGTCCGTCTCTCTCTTTTTTCTCTCCCTCTCTCTTGCACTCTATTTCTCTCTTTCTTTTTTCATTTATTTATTTATTTATTTCTCTCTCTCACGCCCTCCTTCTCCCTTTTCTCTCTTTCTTTCTTTATTCCCTATTCTATTCTTCATACTATATTTCTCTCTCTCTCTCTCTCTCTCTCTCTCCCTCTCTTTCTCCTCTCTTGCTTTCTCTCTTCTTTCTACTTCCAATAATAAACAAAGTAACAACCTAGTAATTGGTACAAGGTACGTTGTTAGTATACAAATTCAAATAATACTGGATGTCATTTGCGCTGATATGTACCAAAAAGAAGCTCTTGGCTCCAGAAAGGTTGGAGGCCCTTGTGTTGATTTGCTCATCATTGGAATCAATAGTCTTTTATTGAAATAATTCAAGTATTTTGACACCAATTTAGCTTGTTAAACAAAAACACTGGGCTTTAAATCAAAACAAGATTTGAAAATGAGATAGAGATAGATAGATAGATACTTTATTTCGGTGTCCGACGTTGACTGTAGTACCCCAACATGTGACCATCCTTCGGTAGAAGCCGAGGAACTGAGTCTTGCTAAGAATAGTCCGTCTTAGATCCATCAAGAGGACATATGACAGTGTGGAGTTCAGTCGCCACTGGGAAAAAAAATCTGTGTGGGCTTATTAGTCATCCCGGGTGAACGGGAAGATCGTGCAATTTCGGGGTTGAGGAAACTTCTTCCGACCGCAAACGGCCGTCGAGGATGCTTCCGTCGTTTTTCGAAGGGGCCCGACTCTGGCCAGGACCGGAATCAAACTCTACTCATATTTGAACATGAGGGATACAAATTCAAAACAGTGGGCGTTGTGGGAGTAGTAAATGATATAAAGAACCAATATTTCTAAAAGGATATACCACAGGGTGTCCATAGAAAGCGGGCCAGATTTGGTACGCTGGAAATAAGTGAGGGTCGACTATTGGACCTGGCATTCTTTGGATAAATTCAACCTCCGTCAATCAGCGTAGCTCGCCTTTGTAGAATTTTCATTTGACTTGCAGGTTCTCGCAAAAAAAGCTTCCAGTTGCTTTACCTTTTCACGGCGTTCGTTTCCGGTTAGCTTGACATTGTCAGCATGCTTCGTCTGGCAGCGTCACGGTTGCCATGGCGCCCAATTGGCCCCGCCCGTGGGCACCAGCTGGAGCTTGTTAGCTCCCTGTCAGTATTTAAACTCTGTCCAGTCAGCCCCTTTTGTCGGTCCGTCTGCGAATCTCTTTACACGGCAAGCCCTTTTTCGCCTTTCCTGTTTCTTGCTCCTGTTTGTTTTCCGTTACGATCTCGACCACGTCTGCTCTCTCGTCCGGAATTACGATATGCTTTGATCTCGACCACGTCTGTTCTATTGTCCCGAATAATGATCCGTTTTAGATCTCGACCACGACTACTCGGCTTTCGACTTGTTTGCGATCCGGTCACGTTTTTGCTCTATCCTGGCTACTGACCTGTTTTCTTCCATTCCTGACACCACCATCGCTTGCCAAGCCCTTTTTTTTGCTTGTCCTGTGTTTTGGCTCTTGTTTTTCTCCCGCTACGATCTGTTTGATCGACTTTTTCCGTTCCCGACATCGCCAACGCTCGCCACGGAAGTCCGTCTTCTGCAGCTGAGCAACCTACTCCCTGCGACCAACGATCTCCGGATCGAGCGTGCCCACCTTTCTCTTTTCCCCAATAAAACTGTGAGTAACGTTATGCGAGTGGGTCCTGTTTCCTGTTCTGGTCTTCACAGGCAGTGCCTCTAGATAATATATTTTTTGAAAACAGCCAGTCTCTTAGACGCAGTTGTTTCGGATTTGGTGAAAAAAAATATTCCAATATTCACTTGTCCTGGAAGCGGCGGCCCTCACAGTCAACTTTCCTTTTTTTTTCATTTACAGTCTCCATGTCAGAAATGTGAGCTAAAATTCTCACAGAAAGCCAAAGGCAAGGTGGCCAAAGGGCTACTACTATTGTCAAGATCAGAACGGAGACAGGACCCACTTGCGTTACGTTTCTCTCAGTTTTATTGGAAAAAGGGAAAAGGTTGCACACACGATCCGGTGATCGCTGGTCGCAGGAAGCAGGTCGCAGAAGTGGCACTTCCGTGGTGAGCGATGGCGGTGTCGGAAAAACGGGTCAGTAGCCAGGACAGGAGAGTAAAAACCTGGTCGGGATCAGCAACAAGTCGAAAGCCAGGAGAGGAGAGTAGACGTGGTCAGGATCAAAAAACGGGTCGAAGCCGGGAAACAGACGGGAGCAAAAAGAGGAGTGAGTCAGTGTCGAAAAGCTTGCCTAGAGTAAACTGAGGTTTGCTGACGGACTGACAACAGGTGACAGAAAGCAGTGGAGTATTATCTGTTGAAATGGCGAAACACTTTTGTACAAATGTATTTTATACTGCAGTGAACATTTCTGGCATATTCATTTTCGGACAGAGGCCACAGATCAGTAAAAAAATTGATCACGGACTGTAACAATACAATAGAACTGTAAATGAAAGCTGTGAAAAGGTGAAGCAACCGGAAGCTGTTTTAACGGCACAGCAGCGCTTTTTCACGAGACCCTGCGAGTCAAATGAAAATGCTACAAAGGCGAGCTACGAGGTCGAACTGCAAACCTTTGAGGGGCAATTTGTTAAAAACTTTGTCAAAAAAATGGAGGAAATGTGATCGGCCATCACATATTTTCAGCTTACCAAATCTGAAAAATTTGGCGCCCCCTGCTTTACTGTGTATGTTATTAAATGGGAAATTGGAAATGTACTGAAGTCACTGAAGACCTCCCAAAGCACTTTACAATGTGCTTCACACACACACAAGGCGGCGTCAGCAATGCTATGGGGGCATCAGAGGTCCAGTGTCTTGCCCCGGGACACCTCCGCATGCAACTCGGAGGAGCCGGGAATTGAACCTGCGACCTGAGCACTGAGCTATCACTATGTCCTGTCATGATTACTGATGCGCCAACAGCCACGGACCCTGATTGGCTGTTGGACTCTTTTTGAACTCTTCGCTTCCTGAAAGAAACCGTCAGACCGTCTGCAAACCTATGCTCCCATCTAGGCAAGCCTTTTTTGACTCTCTGACTCTATCCTGCCCTGTTTCCTGCCTGATACCTGTTGCCGACCTCTTTTCTGAACCTGTTTCTGTTTTGCTCTTTTGTCCCGGCCATTGAGCTGTTTTGCCCTGTTTCCTGCCTGATACCTGTTGCCGACCTCTTTTCTGGACCCGTTTCTATTTTTGCTCCCCGGCCCGTGTGCTGTTTTTCTCGCTGTCTACGACGACCTGCGCTCGACACGGTAGTGCCACTTCCGCGTTCCTGCTATCTGCTGGATGCAAGCGCTGTTCTCTTTCTTCATAAAAACTGAGTAAAACGAACGCTATTGCGTCCCGTCTCCGTTCCTGGTTGGGGACATGTCCAAATTTGAGGAACGTGTTTCACAGGAAAAAACATTAATCCGAGCTTTTTTTTGCGCACCGTCACCGATTTCCGGCAATCGGGAGCTATGCTCCGCTCCTGACCTGGTCCTCCTAAGGAGAGCAAAGGAGACATCAGAGGGCGTCGGAGTCCTAGAGGCCGAAACCGCGGAAAAAAAAACCTCTGCGGGTACCGCATCAATCATCCTCACGTTACAGCCGTGGGAAGAGATTTCAGACCTCGCTGGCAGCGTGTTTGCCATCTGGACTTCTCAGTCGACGTCATTGGAGGAAAAAGATGAACTATGAATTTGACACGAAAGGGGAGCTGCTCCACTCGGCCAGAGGTTGTCCGAATTCCATCTCACTCCTGTTTTTGCTCCCGTCTGTTTTCCAGCTTTGACCCGTTTTTGATCCTGACCACGTTTGCTCTCCCGTCCCGGCTTTCAACCGCTCTTTGTCCCCGACCACATCTCCTCTCCTTACCTGGCTTACAACTTGCTTCCGACCCTGACCACGTTTTTGCTCTCCTGTCCCGGCTACTGACCCGTTTTTTCCGTTCCCGACACCGCCATTACTCGCCACGGAAGTCCCACTTCCGCGTTCAGAGCGACTTGCTTCCCGCGACCAGCGATCACTGGATCGTGTGTGCAATCCTTTCCTTTCTTCCCAATAAAACTGAGTGAAACGTAACGCAATTGGGTCCTGTCTTCGTTCGGATTCTGACACTCGGCAGAGCT
The DNA here is from genome assembly GCF_059441175.1 of Urocampus carinirostris. NCBI lineage: Eukaryota > Metazoa > Chordata > Actinopteri > Syngnathiformes > Syngnathidae > Urocampus > Urocampus carinirostris. The sequence continues at coordinate 2,100,244 of NC_142362.1, forward strand.
ACTGTTTTGACATCCATCTCAACATTTCGTGTGCTAACCGAACTCCGCCCCCAGTGAAAGCCAGCTTCATATGGTTCGCCTCACCTTATACTTGAGGATAGCGGGTAACAAAAACGCGAGAAGAGAATGTCACCCCAAGTTCAAGACAATGTCTTGCTAAAAACTCGGCAGAGCTCCTGTTTCGACCTCCATCTCAACATTTCTTGTGTGTAAACTGAACTCCGCCCCAAGTGAAAGCCAGCTTCGCATGGCTCGCATCACCTTGGACTAGCGGCTAACAAAAAGGTAAGAGGAGAGGCACACGCAAAGTTTAGGAAAAAGTCATGGTAAAAACTTGGCAGCGCTCTCATTTTGACATCCATCTTATCCCTTCTTGTGTACGAACTCAACAATAAACACCACCTCTGCCCTGAAAGAAAGCCAGCTTCGCATGGTTCCCCTCACCTTATACTTGTGGGTTGCGGGTAACAAAAACGCGACAAGAGAAGGTCACCCCATGTTCAAGACAATGTCTTGATAAAAACTCGGCACAGTTCCTGTTCCGACCTCCATATCAAAATCTCGTGTGCAAACTGAACTCCGCCCCCAGTGACAGCCAGCTTCGCATGGTTCCCCTCACCTTATACTTGCGGGTAACAAAAACGTGAGGAGAGAAGGTCACCCCAAGTTCAAGACAATGTCTTGAAAAAATCTCGGCAGAGCTCCTGTTCCGACCTCCATCTCAACATCTTGTGTGCGAACCGAACTCCGCCCCCAGTGAAAGCCAGCTTCGCATGGTTCCCCTCACCTTATACTTGCGGGTAACAAAAACATGAGAAGAATAGGACACCCTAAATTCAATACAAAGTCTTGATGAAACTGCCGTGGAGCTCCTGTTCCGACCTCCATCTCAACATCTCCTGTCTTAACCGAACTCCGCCCCCAGTGAAAGCCAGCTTCACACAGCTCCCCTCACCTCAAAAGTGACGTCATCATTCCCGCGTGCCAATTTTCTTCCCGGGTTTCCACACTCGCGTTCCCACTTTCCCAGTTCTACCTTGCGTGGCTTTCTCACGCCTCCGCTGGAAAGTCCCCAAAGTGGCGGAGCGGCATCGGGAGCCTTCCCCGGTGTTTGGGTCTCACTGGCGAGGGGAAGGCACGCTACCGGCAGCTGTCCTACCACATGAGAAGACTTCTTCTGCCAGGATTTGTGTGCGCGCTGCTGCGTAGAATAATGAAGGGCCTGCTGCCTGAAAACCACAAAGCGGCAGCTGCACGGGCGTGCAAGATTAGAGGCTAGCGCTAGCTGGATGTCCCGAGCGCGCGGTTAGCGAGATGGGGGGATCGACAGATGGATGGCGAAAGGGCCGCGCGAAAAAGGGGGCTCGCCGGGGCCCCCCCGTTTCAAACTAGATTCGGAAAATACATTCCCAGGATCATTCTACGCTAAAGGGGTCTCTCTCTCTCTCTCTCTCTCTCTCTCTCTCTCTCTCTCTGTCTCTCTCTCTCTCTCTGTCTCTCTCTCTTTCTTTTCCACCCCCTTTCTCCCACTCTGTCTCTTTCTCTTTCACTCTCTGTGTCTCTTTTTTTCTCTTCCTTTGTTCCTCTTTGTCTCTGTCTTTCTCTGTGTCTTTTAACCTCTTTTGCTCCAACTTCCTTTTTTCCTTTTCTCTCTTTTCTCTTTCTGTCTTCCTACCCTTCGCGCTTTCTTTTCTCCTTTCTCTCCTTCTGTCTTTCTATTTCTCTTTGGATTTATGTACTCCTCTCCCTTTCTTATCCCCTCTCTCACGACTTTTTATCTTTTGTTTCTCATACTCTCTCCCTCTCTCTCTTTTTCTTTCTTTGCCCCACCCGCTCTCCTTTTCTCTCCCTCTTTCTCTTATTTCTTCTCTCTCTCTCTCTCTCTCTCACCCCTTTTCTCCCACTCTCTATCTCTGTCTCTTTCACTCTCTGTGTCTCTCTTTTTCTCTTCCTTTGTTGCTCTTTGTCTCTTTCTCTCTCTGTGTCTTTTAACCTCTTTTGCTCTAACTTCCTTTTTTCCTTTTCTCTTTCTCTCTCCCTACCCTTCGCACTTTCTTTTCCAATTTCTCTCCTTCTGTCTTTCTATTTCTCTTTGGATTTCTTTCTTCCTCTCCCTTTCTTTTCCCCCTCTCTCGCGACTTTTTATCTTTTGTTTCTCACGCTCTCTCCCTCTCTCTCTTTTTCTTTCTTTGTCCCGCCCTCTCTCCTTTTCCCTCCCTCTTTCTCTTATTTCTTTATCTCTCTTCTTCTTTCTCTTTAATCTACTAGTCCGGCCCCCAACGGAATGTTTGTTCTATTGTGTGGCCCCCGAGTTAAAATGAGTTTAACACCCCTGCTCTAGACAGATAAATCAAGTTAAGTTCAACTTACTTTTAGAAGATGAGCTTCAACAGTTAGGCGACTTCCTCCTCTGTGGTAAAAAGTGGCCATATTGATTGAATGCACGAGATATTAAACAATTACAACGTTTGCATTTTTATGTTATTATTATGTTATTACTACCTTATTACAAGGTTATTTAAAAGTAGGTTTCAAATGGGCTCAGTCAAGCATTACAAAAGTATTATTTTTCATTTAAAAATTCAGATTAAAAAGGCCATTGTTCAAAATATATATTACATCATTATATATTTGTTTATTGTGTAAATTATAACCTTCTTCTTTGTTCCTTTCTATTGTGTCAATTATAACCTTATGTTCTTTGTTCCTTTATCTTCTTTGTTTTCTTTTATCCTCACTGTCAAATGTGAAACTGGAGTGCCACGTCTAATTTCGTTGTCACAATATGTTCAACTCATTTTGTAACAATGACAATAAAATTCTATTCTATTCTATTCTAAAGATACCTCACCACTAGGGGGCCCCCAAGAGTGGTTCACTTTTTGGGTTCCAATCTTGTCACCAAAAATACTTCCACAGAAATACAACAAAAATACTACACAATAACTTCAAAAGTAAATATCAAATATAGTGTTTAAAAACAGGAACCTCGTATCTTATTTTGTCCATTTGTCTTCTTTGTTTTCTTTTATCCTCACTGTTGAATGTGAAACTGGAGTGCCACGTCCAATTTCGTTGTCACAATATATTCAACCCATTTTGTAACAATGTCAATAAAGGTATATTCGATTCTATTCTATTAAACATAATCAGAGAGAATGAAAATAATACCTAAAATGAGCTCAAATATTTGCCAATTATTGTTTTTTAGGAGATTGTCACGGTTGCCATGGCGCCCAATTGGCCCCGCCCGTGTGGCGCCATCTGCGGCTCATGGATAGATTGGCTTTCCGTCTATTTAAGCTCAGTGCTCTCATTTTTCCTTAGTCAGTCCGTCAACGAACTTCTGCCCCACAAGACGTGGGTTCTGACCCGGTCCTGTCCTCTTGGTATTTCCTGTCCGGTATTGTTCCTGTTTATTTTGTCCTGTTTAACATTGGTTTCAAGTTTCATCCCCATCGATTTTTGTCCTGTTTATTATTCTCTCCAGTTTTTGTTCCTGTCTAGTTTATCCTGCATATTTTCGATATCCTGTTTCATTATCAATCCTGTCTGTCCGGTATCGACCCCATATGTCCGATATCTGCTCGGGCAATGGGTATCGATCTCATCGGTCTCTGGCTTCCTGTCTTTCCAAGCCAGACCGGCTGCCTAACGTGCATGACTCCCCATTTCCCGTAAAATAAAAGCCTTGTGTGAGAACGTCACGCGTTTGGGTCCTGACACTATTGTTACAACGCTCTATTCTTCTTCATTGATTGAGTATGATTATAACTCAGTTTTTTTAAGCACTGTGTTGGAATTACTATTTTTTTTATCCGTTTTCTCTGTTTTAGTGCCATGTCTCATCTCCTTGCATACAACGTTGATATAAATGGCAAGGCAATTCTAATTCTAATATAAAAAAAAATCCAATTTTTGTAGCTTCTTCTGCAAACTGTTATTCCTCCAAAAGTTGATCCACCGGAGAGTTTTACCCGTAAAAAAATGGATTTGACGCCAATTTCAGAACAGGACATCCGAGCGACGCTGTTACCTGAGCCCAGGTACGCCTTTTTAGGCTTCAAAGAGGACATTATTGTAAAGGATGAATGGGAAGAAGCTGCGCCTCTTGCCATTGGGCGTTTGCTGAGGTTAAAGGTAACAACCTTCAAAGCTGTACACCTGTAATTCTGCACCGGGAAGACCTTTGAGTTTCTTTACCCGTTTACTCATTATTCTCTATCAAAACGAGGCGGAGTTTCACCCAGAAAGTGCTCTAGTTAGCAGGGTTGGGTAGGGTTACTTTGACTGGATTACTTTCAATGACTTTTGGATGACTCCAATACCAAATATGCTCATAAAAGACAAAAGAAACGAAATAGGAATACAATGATGACTCACAAAACGTGGTAAGCTTTCTCTCCTGGCTTTGATCTCTTTGATCTCCGGCAAAACCAGGGTTGGCTAGGGTTACTTTAACTGGATTACTTTCAATGACTTTTGGAATACTCCAATAGCAAATATGCTAATAAAAGACAAAATAAACGAAATATGAATAAAATGATGACTCGCAACACGTGGTAAGCTTTCTCTCCTGGCTTTGATCTCTTTGATCTCCGGCAAAACCAGGGTTGGGTAGGGTTACTTTGACTGGATTACTTTCAATGACTTTTGGATGACTCCAATACCAAATATGCTCATAAAAGACAAAAGAAACTAAATAGGAATAAAATGATGACTCGCAACACGTGGTAAGCTTTCTCTCCTGGCTTTGATCTCTTTGATCTCCGGCAAAACCAGGGTTGGCTAGGGTTACTTTAACTGGATTACTTTCAATGACTTTTGGATGACTCCAGTACCAAATACGCTAATAAAAGACAAAAGAAACTAAATAGGAATAAAATGATGACTCGCAACACGTGGTAAGCTTTCTCTCCTGGCTTTGATCTCTTTGATCTCCGGCAAAACCAGGGTTGGGTAGGGTTACTTTGACTGGATTACTTTCAATGACTTTTGGATGACTCCAATACCAAATATGCTCATAAAAGACAAAAGAAACGAAATAGGAATACAATGATGACTCACAAAACGTGGTAAGCTTTCTCTCCTGGCTTTGATCTCTTTGATCTCCGGCAAAACCAGGGTTGGCTAGGGTTACTTTAACTGGATTACTTTCAATGACTTTTGGATGACTCCAGTACCAAATACGCTAATAAAAGACAAAAGAAACTAAATAGGAATAAAATGATGACTCGCAACACGTGGTAAGCTTTCTCTCCTGGCTTTGATCTCTTTGATCTCCGGCAAAACCAGGGTTGGGTAGGGTTACTTTAACTGGATTACTTTCAATGACTTTTGGATGACTCCAATACCAAATATGCTAATAAAAGACAAAAGAAAATAAATATGAATAAAATGATGACTCACAACACGTGGTAAGTTTTCTCTCCTGGCTTTGATCTCTTTGATCTCCGGCAAAACCAGGGTTGGGTAGGGTTACTTTAACTGGATTACTTTCAATGACTTTTGGATGACTCCAATACCAAATATGCTGATAAAAGACAAAAGAAACGAAATATGAATACAATGATGACTCACAACACGTGGTAAGCTTTCTCTCCTGGCTTTGATTTCTTTGATCTCTGGCAAAACCAGGGTTGGGTAGGGTTACTTTAACTGGATTACTTTCGATGACTTTTGGATGACTCCAATACCAAATATGCTCATAAAAGACAAAAGAAACTAAATATAAATAAAATGATGACTCACAACACATGGTAAGCTTTCTCTCCTGGCTTTGATGTCTTTGATCTCTAGCAAAACCAGGGTTGGGTAGGGTTACTTTAACTGGATTACTTTCAATTACTTTTGGATTACTCCAGTACCAAATAAGCTAATAAAAGACAAAAGAAACCAAATATGAATAAAATGATGACTCACAACACGTGGTAAGCTTTCTCTCCTGGCTTTGATCTCTTTGATCCCCGGCAAAACCACGGTTGGGTAGGGTTACTTTAACTGGATTACTTTCAATAACTTTTGGAATACTCCAATAGCAAATATGCTAATCAAAGACAAAAGAAACGAAATATGAATACAATGATGACTCACAACACGTGGTCAGCTTTCTCTCCTGGCTTTGATCTCTTTGATCTCCGGCAAAACCAGGGTTGGCTAGGGTTACTTTAACTGGATTACTTTCAATGACTTTTGGATGACTCCGATACCAAATATGCTAATCAAAGACAAAATAAACTAAATATGAATAAAATGATGACTCACAACACGTGGTAAGCTATCTCTCCTGGCTTTGATCTCTTTGATCTCTGGCAAAACCAGGGTTGGGTAGGGTTACTTTAACTGGATTACTTTCAATGACTTTTGGATGACTCCAATACCAAATATGCTAATAAAAGACAAAAGAAACTAAATATGAATACAATGATGACTCAAAACACGTAGTAAGCTTTCTCTCCTGGCTTTGATCTCTTTGATCTTCGGCAAAACGAACATAAAATGCGACAGAAACAAAATGAAAAGAAATCCAAACGGCTTGCCAACATCATTTTTGCCCTTCCATGTATTCCAAGCCTGCACAAAATCTAGTAATTTTATTCATATTTACTTTCTTTTGTCTTTTATTAGTATATTTGGTATTGGAGTAATCCAAAAGTAATTAAAAGTAATCCAGTTTAAGTAACCCTACCCAACCCTGTCCGTTATTGAAACGATTCACCACAAACATGGTCTCGTTACATCCACGCCAATGTAATCAATCCAAGCGTGTAAAATATTGACTCTAAAATTCACAATAAAAAAAAAAAAAAAAAAATCACCTAAAAGCATCCCTGCATGGTCTGAAGTTCCTTGTTGTGATCAGTACATGTTTTCCTTTTAAAAATAAAAAGGGGAGTACAGACGCTGCCCTACTTACGAACGATCATTTGTAAGTTGAATTTGTTGGTAAATTGCTCCAGTGGTATATGTGTCAGGACCGGAACGGAAACAGGACCCACTCGTGTAACGCTTATCTCAAGTTTTATTGAAGGAACGAGGAAGGGGTGCGCCCACAATCTGGTGTTCGCTCTCATACTCGGCTTGTGATCCAAACACGGAAGTGGATCTTCGTCGGTGAGCGATGGCGGTGTCGGGGACGGATAAAACAGGTCGGTAGCCGGGACAGGAGAGCAAAATCGTGGTCGGGGTCGGAAGCGAGTCGTAAGCCAGAACGGGAGAGCAGACGTGATCGGGGTCGGAAACGAGTCGTAAGCAAAGCAGACGTGATCGGGTTTAAAATGGGTTGTAGCTAGAGACAAACGGAAGCAAAACGGGACAGGCGGGGGGTCAGGGTCGAAAAAGGCTTGCCTTGAACACAGAGAGATTCGCAGACCGACTGACAAAGGTCAGGACAGGATTTAAATAGTGGGGAAGCCAATCTGTCAATAAGCTGCAGCCGGCGCCACATGGGCGGGGCCAATTGGGCGCCATGGCAACCGTGACAATATTTTGTGTGTTTGAGGATTATATAAGTATATTAAAGGCTTGTGTAGGCAACCTGTATTGTTTTCTACTCAAAAATAAACATTTCATAAAATAGTATGCTCTAGACCACTGGTGTCAAACAGGCGGCCCGCGGGCTGGATCAGGCCCGCTGAGGGAATGAATCCGGCCCGCGAGATAACACTCAGCGAAGCGCAAGAGAAAAACAAGCTGCAGGTAGAAATGTGTCAACTTGATGTTGCCAAAGCCAGGTGCCTTGAACAAAGACACTCTACTTGTATTTATTTCTCTCTCTCTCTCTCTCTCTCTCTCTCTCTTTTCCACCCCTTTTCTCCCACTCTGTCTCTGTCTCTTTCACTCTCTGTGTCTCTTTTTTTTTTCTCTTCCTTTGTTCCTCTTTGTCTCTGTCTCTCTCTCTGTGTCTTTTAACCTCTTTTGCTCTAACTTCCTTTTTCCTTTTCCCTCTTTTCTCTTTCTCTCTTCCTACCCTTCGCTCTTTTTTTTCTCTTTTCTCTCATTCTGTCTTTCTATTTCTCTTTGGATTTCTTTCTTCCACTCCCTTTCTTTTCCCCCTCTCTCACAACTTTTTATCTTTTCTCTCTCTCTCTCTCTCTCTCTCTCTCTCTCTCTCTCTCTCTCTCTCTCTCTCTCTCTTTCTTTTCCACCCCTTTTCTCCCACTCTGTCTCATTCACTCTCTGTGTCTCTTTTTTTCTCTTCCTTTGTTCCTCTTTGTCTCTGTCTCTCTCTCTGTGTCTTTTAACCTCTTTTGCTCTAACTTCCTTTTTCCTTTTCCCTCTTTTCTCTTTCTCTCTTCCTACCCTTCGCTCTTTCTTTTCTCTTTTCTCTCATTCTGTCTTTCTATTTCTCTTTGGATTTATTTCTTCCTCTCCCTTTCTTTTCCCCCTCTCTCACGACTTTTTATCTCTTTTGTTTCTCACGCTCTCTCCCTCCCTCTCTTTTTCTTTCTTTGTCCCGCCCTCTCTCCTTTTCCCTCCCTCTTTCTCTTATTTCTTGATCTCTCTTTTTCTTTCTCTTGAATCTACTAGTCCGGCCCCCGACATAATCTTTGTTCTATCGTGTGGCCCCAGAGTTCAAATGAGTTTAACACCCCTGCTCTAGACAGATAAATTAATTTAAGTTCAACTTACTTTTGGAAGATGAGCTTCAACAGTTAGGCGACTTCCTCTGTGGTAAAAAGTGGCCCAAAATTCTTAGCTTGCTTGAGATCCAGTACACGTAGTATGTTTACACACAAACTAGGAAGTAGAATCCGGATTTCTTCTTCAGGTGGATGCTGGGTTACCTCTCACAGCGCCACACAGTGGCAGAAAGAAGCACTACAGTACTACTACTATACTTCAAAATGTTAGGGTTTGGGTTAATGTAACTCGAATGTTCGTAAATCGGGAGGCGTCCGTAAAATGATTTTCAAAATAGCCGTTACCCTCCGATCTTTCGATTGACACCACTCTCGACCAATTGCAAGCTTCTTTTCATGGTGCACAGCCTGCAACAGCCAATGAGGGCCTGTATTGAAAAAATAGGACATCACTCAAAAAATCTTCAACCAGTAAATGATTGACACATTGTTTAGCCAATGGAAAAAAGAGAGGACAAACATTTACAACTCTTTCACAATGTCTAAAAATGGGCCAAAGTCAAATACACTTTCTACAGCATATTTGTCAAGAACCAGAACAGGATCAGGACCCAAACGCGTGACGTTCTCACACAAGCCTTTTATTTTACGGGAAATGGGGAGTCATGCACGGGGTCTCAAAGAATGAGAGCACTGAGCTTAAATAGACAGAAAGCTTGATGCGGTTGAGAAGATTTTTTCGGCCACTTTTTATCACGGAGGAAGAAGTCGCCTAACTCTTGAAGCCCATCTTCCAAAAGTAAGTTAAACATCACTTTATACAGCATATTTGTCAAGAACCAGAACAGGAACAGGACCCAAACGCGTGACGTTCTCACACAAGCCTTTTATTTTACGGGAAATGGGGAGTCATGCACGTTAGGAACAGTCTGGCATGAAATGACGGGAAGCCAGAGGCCGACGAGATCGATACCAAATGCCCGAGTTGATATCGGACAGATGGGGTCGATACCGGACAGGACGGGACAGACAGGATTGATATCAAAATAGGATATCGAAATTAAACAGGACTAACTAGACGGGAAAGAAAACTGGAGAGAATAATAAACAGGACAAAAATAGACGGGAACGAAACTGGAAACCGATATTAAACAGGACAGAAATAAACGGGAACAATACCGGACAGGAAATACCAAGAGGAACACAGGACCGAGTCAAAACCCACGCCTTGCGGGCAGAGGTTCGTTGACAGACTGACAAAGAAAAAATGAGAGCACTGAGCTTAAATAGACCGAAAGCCAATCTGTCAATGTGTTGTGTTGTCGTTCAACTTTAAATCTGTTTAGTGTGTAAAAATGTCAAATTGCAGTCGTTTTTAGCTATTGTTCTGTCTACCTTTTTAGCTTGGTAGCTAGCTATCTCGCCCGCGTTTTACATTGTTTGCATGCTATCTAGCTAACATTTTATCCTCTTAGCTAGTTATCAAGCTCACTTCTGGCCTTGTTTCTAGCTTGCTAGCTGTTTTTTTTTCTTTTTGTTTTCTATTTGGTAACGCTTTTATCTTTTAGCTAGCTCGCTCCGTTTTAGTTTTTTTGGCTAGTTACCATCTTGCTAAGTAGCTACTATAGAAATGAATATCAAAGATTTTTTTCGGCCACTTTTTATCACGAAGGAAGAAGTCGCCTAACTCTTGAAGCCCATCTTCCAAAAGTAAGTTAAACATCACTTTATACAGCATATTTGTCAAGAACCGGAACAGGATCAGGACCCAAACGCGTGACATTCTCACACAAGACTTTCATTTTACGGGAAATGGGGAGTCATGCACGTTAGGCAGCGGTCTGGCGTGAAACGGTAGGAAGCCAGAGACTGATGAGATCGATACCAATTGCCCGAGTTGATATCGGACGGATGGGGTCGATACCGGACTGGACAGGACAGACAGCATTGATATCAAAACAGGATATCGAAATTAACCAGGGCAAACTAGACGGGAACGAAAACTGGAGAAAATGATAAACGGGACAGAACTAGACGTAAACAGAACTGGAAAGCAAAATTAAACAGGACAAAATAAACGGGAACAATACTGGACAGGATATCGATAACTAACGGGAGAAACTAGACGGGAATGAAAACTGGAGAAAATAATAAACGGGACAAAACTAGACGTAAACAAAACTGGAAACCAAAATTAAACAGGACGAAATAAACGGGAATAATACTGGACAGGATATCGATAACTAACAGGAGAAACTAGACCGGAACGAAAACTGGAGAAAATAATAAACGAGACAAAACTAGACGTAAACAAAATTGGAAACCAAAATTAAACAGGACAAAATAAACGGGAACAATAATGGACAGGATATCGATAACTAACAGGAGAAACTAGACGGGAACGAAAACTGGAGAAAATAATAAACGGGACAAAACTAGACGTGAACAGAACTGGAAACCAAAACTAAACAGGACAAAATAAACGGGAACAATACTGGACAGGATATCGATAACTAACGGGAGAAACTAGACGGGAATGAAAACTGGAGAAAATAATAAACGGGACAAAACTAGACGTAAACAAAACTGGAAACCAAAATTAAACAGGACGAAATAAATGGGAACAATACTGGACAGGATATCGATAACTAACAGGAGAAACTAGACGTGAACGAAAGCTGGAGAAAATAATAAACGGGACGTAAACAGAACTGGAAAGCTAAATTAAACAGGACGAAATAAACGGGAACAATACTGGACAGGACCGTGACGTCTGTTCCTGGACGAAATCCTACCGAAAACTGTCCAGACCAGATTCATAACCCAACCCCTGTTTGTTTGGTCCAAACTCCAGTCTTTCTTCCAAAAGCCCCCGGAGTTGTTGACATTCTCAACCCCTCTCACTTGATATTAAACGTTACGGGAACGAGACAGGTCAAATCGGGGTCCCCTCTCCTTGACGGGGGCGACCCCGACTTCCTGAACCTCATGCGTGGCTTCGAAGGGCGATCGAAAACGTCGGAGACGGGGAGAGCGTATTTTTTTTGGACGATTTCACAGACGTAATGACACAATTGTATCCAGATGATAGGTGGGGGGGCCTGGGGGGGCCTGGGGGTCCGTGTTGTTTCGATTTCTCACAGGAAAGTTCAGCAAATTGGCCCCAAGATGTTGTTGGAGATCTTGACTCAATCTTGGCCTTTTGTTAAGGTAACAAATCTTCAATATTAGACAGGCGTCCCACAGCGCTTTTCAAGTACCTGAAGACCTCCTGAAGTGCTGTAGAATGTGCATTTACACACCATCTTTACCTCTTTCCGACTGTTTTCTTCTCTAGCCATACATGTTAGCTTGGTTGCAGTCTCATTACTTGCCTGCTTCTGCTTCGTCCTTCAGTGTCACTCTCCTTCTAAAGCAGAGTCCTGCATGGGATGGTCACGGAATCTTGTGATTCAGGCATATTTTGCTTTTTTCACACTGTTTCCTTCTCTAGCCATGCATGCATGTTAGTCATTTGGTTGCAGGCTTTGGCTCATTACTTGCCACACCTACTGCTCCTGTCCTTCAGTGTCACTCTCCTTCTAAAGCAGAGTCCTGCATGGGATGGTCACGGAGTCTTGTGATTCAGGCATATTTTGCTGTTTTTCCACTGTTTCCTTCTCTAGCCATGCATGTTAGCATCTTGGTTTCAGGCTTTGGCTCATTACTTGCCACACCTGCTGCTCCTGCTTCATCCTTCACTGTCACTCGCCTTCCACAGCTAAACGCTGCATGGATGGTCACGGAGTCCTGTGATTCAGGCATATTTTGCTGTTTTTCCACTGTTTCCTTCTCTAGCCATGCATGTTAGCCACTTGGTTACAGGCTTTGGCTCATTACTTGCCACACCTGCTGCTCCTGCTTCGTCCTTCAGTGTCACTCGCCTTCCACAGCTAAATGCTGCACGGATGGTCACGGAGTCCTGTGATTCAGGCATATTTTGCTGTTGTTCCACTGTTTCCTTCTCTAGCCACTCACGTTGAATTCTCGGTTGCAGGTTATGGTTCGTCACAAGCTACTACTGTTATTGTTAGCTGAGTGTCCCTCGTCTTCCGTAGCTGAGCCGTACATATGATCATTGCCGATAACTGGGATTTAGGCCTTTTTTACTTTTTATGCACTATTTCCTTCTCTAGCCACTCATGTCAGCCATTTGGCTGCAGAAGTAGTTTGCCTGTAGCTGCAGTGTTTGTTGTTAGCTGGTCGGTGTAAATAAAGCCTATTTCGGTGTCCATCACGTTCCACGCTGCATGGGATGGTCGCAGGGTCTTGTGATTCCGGCATCTTTACCTTTTTCCCACTGTTTCTTTCTCTAGGCACTCGCTTCGACCTCTCGGCTGCAGGTTATGGTTCGTCCCTACCTACTATTGTTATTATTAGCTGAGCCTTCCACAGCTGAGCCGTATATATGATCATTGCCAATAACGGGATTTAGGCCTTTTTTACTTTTTCCGCACTATTTCCTTCTCTAGCCGCTCATGTCAGCCATTTGGCTGCAGAAGTAGTTTGCCTGTAGCTGCTGTGTTTACTGTTAGCTGCTCGGTGTTAATACAGCCTGCTTCGGTGTCTTTCGCCTTCCAAAGCTAGACGCTGCATGGAATGGTCGCAGAGTCCTGTGATTCAGGCATATTTTGCTGTTGTTTCACTGTTTCCTTCTCTAGGCACTCACGTTGATTGTAGGTTATGGCTCGTCCCAAACTATTATTGTTATTGTTAGCTGAGCCTTGCACAACTGAGCTGTGCGTATGATCATTGTGGAAACCGGGATTTAGGCCTTTTTTACATTTTCCACACTATTTCCTTCTCTAGCCACTCATGTCAGCCATTTGGCTGCAGGAGTAGTTTGCCTGTACCCGCTGTGTTAATCGTCAGCTGCTCGGTGTTAATAAAGCCTGCTTCGGTGTCCCTTGCCTTCCACAGCTAAATGCATGGGATGGTCGAGTCCTGTGATTCAGGCCTATTTTGCTGTTGTTCCACTGTTTCCATCTCTAGCCACTCACGTCAACCTCTCGGCTGCAGTTTATGGATCGTCCCAGGCTATTTCTGCTCTTGTTAGCTGCTCCTGCTTCGTCCTTCAGTGTCACTTTCCTATCACAGTTTTGTGATTCAGGGTTCTCACGTTTGTAAACCTTTACTACCGAATTTAGTAGTTTCTCCTACTAGTCTCTTGAAGAAGCTCTGACCAACTCCAACTATTTTCCTTTCAGCTGCTCCGGTATTCTGTTCACTTTCGCTATCACTGGTTTTCATGTTCTGTTACTCGCTGAAACTTCCGAAGTATCTCTTCTTCCAATGCTTCAGCTCCTCTAGTGGTGAATGATTTCCTTATTACACACTGTCCCTTTAAGAAAACTCAATTTTCTATCACATGACTTCCAAAAATGGCATTTCCGTGTAATAAAGAGAATGGATTTGGGTTTTTTTTTCGAGCGAGTGGCTTTAGGGTTCTCGACCGGATGTTATTGACCACCAAAAGTCTCAATTGCAGCCTTGTCACCGTCAGCAGCCCATCAATTGGCCAAATTAGAGAGAAGGAAGAATACCGGTCACAAGTTTTGAAGCTTTGACCTTCGGCAAGGTCAAATCGTGTCATTATCACTCTTTAGAACACAGGCGGCCCGCGGGCCAGATCAGGCCCACCTATGGTTTAAATGCGGCCCGCAAGACAACAGTGAGAGAAGCGCAAGAGGAAAATGAGCTCTCATCTCATCTCATCTCATTAGCTGCACCGCTTATCCTCAGTAGGGTCGCTGGGGTGCTGGAGCCCATCCCAGCAATCATCAGGCAGTGGGCAGGGGACACCCTGAACTGGTTGCCAACAACTCACTCGCTCATTCACACCTAGGGACAATTTGGACCGGCCAATTCACCTGAAATGCATGTTTTTGGAACGTGGGAGGAAACCGGAGTGGCCGGAGGAAACCCACGCAAGCACGGGGAGATCATACAAACTCCGCACAGGAAGTCTGGAGCTGCGTGGGGAAAATGAGCTGTAGTTTTAAATATTACCACCGGATGTCACCAAAGCCAGTTAACACTTGCAAAACAATTGTGGTAGTATTTCTCCATTATTCTCTGAATCACTTGTTTTTTATTTATTTCTCCCTCTTTTTCTTTCTCCTGTTCACTCTCTCTTTCTCTCTTTTTTTCTCTTTTCTCTATTTCTCTCTCACTCTCTAACTCTATATTTTTCTCTGTCTTGCTCTCTTTCTATTTTCTCCCTCTAATTTACACTTTAATTCTCTTTCTTTCCCTTATTTGACCTTTCTCTCTCTCTCTCTCTCTCTCTCTCTCTCTCCCTCACCTCACTTTTTCTCCTGCTGACTCTTTTTCCTTCTGTCATTTCACTTCTCTTATTCTTTTTATCTTTCTCTTTTTTCACTTTCTTTTTCTCTCCATCTTCATTTCCCCCTTCCTCTCCATTCATATCTCTATTCTGCTCTCTCTTTTTCTCTCACTGTTACTCCGTCTCCCTTGTTCTCCCTATCTGTTTATCGCTCTTTCTTTGCCTCCCTCTCTTTTTCTGTCTTTTTCTCCCTCTCTCTTTCTCTTAAACATACTAGTCCGGCCCCTGTGAGATTTTTTATAGCATTTGTGGCCCCCAGCTAAAATGGGTTTGACACCCCTGCTTTAGAAAATTACTCCACGATATGGGAACCCAAAAGGCTCTCTATTGGATGAAGGACTACAACTTCTTCTTCTTCTGTTTTTATGTGAGAATTATTATCGTTTTGGTCAACAACTCAGAAGTTATTTTTTGATATCCCCATAGTTATGGTTTTTAAAGTCTTACCATAACCCCCCCCCCTTTTTTTTTTAATAAAAATGACGATTTACCAGTTTTAGGGCTATAACAACTAATCGATGAAATGGCAAATGGTCTGCTCTTATATAGCGCTTTTCAAGTCAATGAAGACCTCCCAAAGCGCTTTACAATGCGCTTCACACTTACCCATTCACACAAACACTTACACACCAATAGGGAGTCGGCCTCCAAACGTTTTGAGGATCATCAAGATGCTAAATGGTCTGCTCTTATATAGCGCTTTTCAAGTCAATGAAAACCTCCCAAAGTGCTTTACAATGTGCTTCACACTTACCCATTCACACACACACACACTCACACACCAATAGGGAGTCGGCCTCCAAACGTTTTGAGGATAATCAAGATGCTAAATGGTCTGCAGTTCTATAGCGCTTTTCAAGTCACTGAAGACCTCCCAAAGTGCTTTACAATCTGCTTCACACTTACCCATTCACTCACATACCGATTGTGGCGACAGATCGACTTCCCGAGGAGCCGGAAATCGAACCTACGACTTTTCGGTCCTTAGACAAGCGCTCTACCTATTGAGCTGCTTTTCTAAAAACATCTCAATTGTCATAGCAGGCTTTATCCGGGTCAAGTGCTTCTCAATGATTTTCTTTTTCTCTCACCTCCAGGGAATAGAAACCCCTTCGCCACCCCCACGTGAACAGGCCACTGCCCCCTAGTGTAGTGGAGTTGCCATTGCACTTTATTCTAGGACAGTGAAAAATCAAAGAAATACATCAAGGTCTGCCCCACTATTTGAGAACCACAGATACAATTCCATTGTGACGCTGAGAATTGTAATACCACTTGAGGCTTGCGTGAGTAACGTCATGCGTTTGGGTCCTGATCCTGTTCTGGTTCAGATATATAGCATATATTCATACGTATTTTGTTTATTTTCAATTTAATGAACACACATTTGGCATTTATATCTTAGAATATTCTATTTTTCGAACTGTCAAAAATGTAAACATCTAAATAAAGAGGAAGAAATTGAATGCTAACATGCTAACAACTCATTAAATTGTATGGGTTCAATGCATTCCGGATGGGCCAATTCAAATAGAATGGCCCATTCAAAATGAATGGGCCCATTTCTAATGTTTTCAAAGTGTAATAACAGTGTTATTACTATGATATTACCATGAATGTGATTCTTAGACCTCCACAAGGCATATCCTTGTTGCTAACGAATACGGGCCCGATAACTTTATGCTAACATTTAAATGCTAACAAACAACGCTACCATCATCTTCCAGATCCATCACAACTCTCACAATTGCTGCGGGAATTGTCCAGTTGTCTATTTTACAACCCTTCGAGACTTCGTGCGACTTGATTTCTGTTCAGCCAATCGCAACGCACGCTTCAATTCAGTAAAGTAGCAGGAACGTAAAAAGTGAACCGCGTTACAGTGAGGGTTCACCGTCACCCTCAACCACCGGACATCAACTACCATCGTCCGGCTAAATATTATCATTAAAAAGGAATTCCAAGTTCGATTCCCGCACCCTTCTGGTCAGTGGAAGCGTCCGCGCGGCGGTCGCGGAGCGTATTTGCATATCGAGCCGAGTTTTGTTTTGCCCGTCGACTTCCGCGGGCGGGACCCGAAGACCCTGATGTGGTCGGCCCGGTGGTGCTTCCACGCATGGACGACGTCTGGGAATCCGATCCTCCTCCTCAAATTCTTGGTGGCACCACGTGGGTGACGCTTACCGATTTGAAGGTCGTTCTTCCGGGAATGTCGGGTATTCGTTTCGTCGTGTTTTTTGGGGTTTCTTTTCCTAATGCACGCCTTCGTCAAGAACCTTTGCGGCAGTGACACTTTTGACCATATCAAACAAAAAAAAGTTCTTAGCGCGCTAGAGATACAGTGCAGTGTGTCAACTGCTGGTCAATTAAGAGTTGGAAGATGAGCTTCAAAAGTCAGGCGACTTCCTCTTCCGTGGTAAAAAGTGGCTGAAAAAAAGCGTTCCGACCCTTTTCTCAACCGCATCAAGCTTTCTTATTCCACTTTTGTTTCAAAAGAAACGGCTCGCCTCTTCTTTACTCTTTACAACAACCATATTGAATGGATGCACGAGATATTAACAACTCCTAAGTGGTAAAAAGTGGCTGAAAAAAAGCGTTCAGACTATTTTCTCCACCGCATCAAGCTTTCTTATTCCACTTTCATTTAAAAAAAAAAACGGCTCCTTTTCTTTACATTTTACAACAACCATATTGAATGGATGCACCAGATATTAAACAACAAAAGTTCTTAGCGCGCTAGAGATACAGTGCAGTGTGTCAACTGCTGGTCAATTAAGAGGTTTTGAGTTTTCCCTTTCCTGTTTGTCGGTTTCAGATCAGGGGATGGTGTCATTGTAATTCTGTGTAGTCTTTTGAGACATCTTGTGTGTGTGTGTGTGTGTGTAATGAATGAGGAAAAGTTCAAATGAACACACCAGACTTCAATATTCTCTCCTGTAGTGTTAAACGTAGAAATGCCTTTAAATAAAATTGTAATCCTGCAAAGTAATACTCGTTTTAACAAAATATATCTGTAATTTCATCATGTGCTTTTCCATGTAACCTTAACGGAATACAATTACATTTTCGGGGGATCCTGATGATGTAAACCGTTACATACATTCTGTGACTCCCCAAGACTGTCTATGAAGATAAATAAAGTCAAGTTCAACTTACTTTTGGAAGATGAGCTTCAAAAGTTAGGCGACTTCGTCTTCCGTGGTTAAAAGTGGCTGAAAGAAAACGTTCTGACCATTTTCTCAACCGCATCAAGCTTTCTTATTCCACTTTCGTTTCAAAAGAAACACCTTGCTTCTTCTTTACACTTTACACCAACCATATTGAATGGATGCACAAGATATTGAGCAACAAAAAGTTCTTAGCGCGCTAGAGATACAGTGCAGAGTGTCAACTGCTCGTCAATTAAGAATTGAAAGATGAGCTTCAAGAGTCAGGCGACTTCCTCTTCCGTGGGTAAAAAGCGGCTGAAAAAAAGCGTTCTGACCCTTTTCTCAACCGCATCAAGCTTTCTTATTCCACTTTCATTTCAAAAGAAACGCCTCACCTCTTCTTTACACTTTACAACAGGGGTGTCAAACTCATTTTAACTCGGGGGCCACACGATAGAACAAACATTCTCTCAGGGGCTGGACTAGTAGATTAGAGATAAAGAAAAAAAGAAACAAATAAGAGAAAGAGAGGGAGAGAATATTAGAGAGGGTGGGATAAAGAAAGAGAGAAAAAGAGAGAGAGAGAGAGAGAGAGAGAGAGAGATAAAAGAGTGAGAGAGGGAGCATGCAAAGCAAAAGAGATAAACAGAGAAATAGTGAGAGGGGGAAAGAAAGAGAAAGAATGAAATCCAAAGAAAAATAGAAAGGGGAAGATAAAAGAGGACAGAATGAAAGAAATAGTGAAGGAGAAAGCAAGAGAGAGAGAGAAAAGAGAGAGAAAATGAAAAAAGGATGTGAGAGCAAAAGAAGGTAAAAAGACACAGAGAGATAGAGACACAAAGGAACAAAAAAAGAGAAAAAGAGAGACAGGGAGAGTGAAAGAGAGAGAGAGATAGGAAGTGAGTGAAAAGGGGAGGAAGAGAGAGAGAGAGATAGAAAGTGGGAGAATAAAAAAAAATTATCTGTCATATCTGTTAGTTCGGGGGTCAGCAACAAGCAGCTCTGGAGCCGCATGCTGCTCTTTGGCGCTCCCTAGTGGCTCCCTAAAACCTTTTTTAAAATATTTGATAATGGAAAATGTTATGGTTTCTGTAAGAGAGCAAATATGACACAAAGATTCTTTGTACCACCACTGTCAGAATCAGAACAGGATCAGGACCCAATCGCGTGACGTTCTCAAGCCTTTTATTTGACGGGAAATGGGGAGTCATGCACGTTAGGAACAGACAGGATTGATATCAAAACAGGATATCGAAATTGACCAGGACAAACTAGACGGGGACGAAAACTGGAGAAAATAATAAACGGGACAAAACTGGAAACCAATATTAAACAGGACAAAATAAACGGGAACAATACCGGACAGGATATTGATAACTAACAGGAGAAACCAGAGAAAAATAACAAACAGGACCAAAATAGACGGAAACATAACAGGACATAAATAAAAGGGGACCATACCGGACTGAAGATATCCACAGGAAACAGGACCGAATCAAAACCCACATCTTGTGGGGCAGAAGTTCGTTTGACGGGCTGACAACTGAAGCACGAGAGCTCTGAGCTTTATATGGACAGAAAGCCAATCTCTCAACGAGCCGCAGCCGGCGCCACACGGGCGGGGCCAATTGGGTACCGTGGCAACCGTGACACACACGGGCGGGGCCAATCGGGCACCATGGCAACCGTGACACACACGGGCGGGGACACTTGGGCACCATGGCATCTGTGACACACATGGGCGGAAACACTTGGGCACCATGGCAACCGTGACACTCACGGGTAGGGACAATTGGGCACCATGGCAACCGTGACACACACGGGCGGGGACACTTGGGCACCATGGCATCTGTGACACACATGGGCGGAAACACTTGGGCACCATGGCAACCGTGACACTCACGGGTAGGGACAATTGGGCACCATGGCAACCGTGACACACATGGGCGAGGACAATTGGGCACCATGGCAACCGTGACACACACGGGCGGGGACAATTGGGCACCATGGCAACCGTGACACACATGGGCGGAAACACTTGGGCACCATGGCAACCGTGACACACATGGGCGGAAACACTTGGGCACCATGGCAACCGTGACACTCACGGGCAGGGACAATTGGGCACCATGGCAACCGTGACACACACAGGTGAGGCCAATCGGGCACCACGGCAACCGTGACACACACGGGCGGGGACAATTGGGCACCATGGTAACCGTGACACACATGGGCGGAAACAGTTGGGCACCATGGTAATCGTGACACACACGGGCGAGGACAATTGGGCACCATGGCAACCGTGACACACACGGGCTTGGACAATTGGGCACCACGGCAACCTTGACACACACGGGCGTGGACAATTGGGCACCATGGCAACCGTGACACTCACGGGCGAGGACAATTGGGCACCATGGCAACCGTGACACTCACAGGTGCGGCAATTTGGGCGCCATGGCAACCATGACAACCACAACATTGGGCTATCAGATAAGTTAGCTAGCTAGCAAAATTTATGATACTATATTATATCTTACCCACCAAAATATGACTGAAAAAACATATGTTACAAAAGGCTCCAAGGTAATGTCCAAAAGACTGAAAAAACGGTAAAAAAATTGCTTCTGGGGGTTCAATTTGGACCGCATTAGACAAGGTAAACCACCACAACAACCACTTTTAAGTAAATCATGTCTAAAATGGAACAAACCCGATTTATCCAAAAGGTGGGATTGGACAAAAACCAAACCTCCTAAAGTCGATCTAAAAACCGGTACGCGATGACGTGAAAACCTCATTAACGATTGTCGCGAATACTACTTTTAGAGCGTCGTGAGTCACTGCTAGCGAAAACGGGAGGATAAATGCCAAAATGAGCTCATGAATTCCCGCGCAATCGTAAAAAAACAGCCAGATTTGTGTTTTTCTTCCGGTGAGAACGGACACGTGTCGGGAGAATGGGGTCTGGTCCACGTTGGATTAATAGATTGTGGCGTTATGCTATAAGTTAGCATTAGCAGGGAGGCGCCTTGCATGCCTGCCTCTCGTCATTGGTGTGTGAGTGTGTGTGTGAATGGGTAAGTGTGAAGCACATTGTAAAGCGCTTTGGGAGCTCTTCATTGACTTGAAAAGCGCTATAGAAATGCAGTCCATTTACCATTTAGCATCTTGATTATCCTCAAAACATTTGGAGGCTGACTCCCTATCGGTGTGTGAATGGGTAAGTGTGAAGCACATTGTAAAGCGCTTTGGGAGCTCTTCATTGACCTGAAAAGCGCTATAGAAATGCATATCATTTACCATTTGCCATTTAGCATCTTGATTATCCTCAAAACGTTCGGAGGCCGACTCCCTATCGGTGTGTGAGTGTGTGTGTGTGAATGGGTAAGTGTGAAGCACATTGTAAAGCGCTTTGGGAGCTCTTCACTGACTTGAAAAGTGCGATAGAAATGCAGATCATTTACCATTTGCCATTTAGCATCTTGATTATCCTCAAAACGTTTGGAGGCTGACTCCCTATCGGTGTGTGAGTGTGTGTGTGAATGGGTAAGTGTGAAGCACATTGTAAAGCGCTTTGGGAGCTCTTCATTGACTTGAAAAGCGCTATAGAAATGCAGACCAATTAGCATCTTGATTATCCTCAAAACAGTGTGTGTGTGTGTGAATGGGTAGGTGTGAAGCACATTGTAAAAGCGCTTTGGGAGGTTTCGGTGACTCGAAGAGCGCTACATAAATGCAAATCAACGATTATGATGATGCGATTAAACGTACCCGATCGAATCCCTAAACCGGGCAGGGGCGGCGAGGCGGCCTCCCCTCCCGCCTCACCCTTCGCAGCTGCAGCGGCGTTCGATTGTTCGCTTTCCAGAAAGTCGAGCGAGCTCGACGGAGAGCGAGCGGCTTTTCCCGAGGTCCCGGCCGTCCGGGGATCAAACGTCCTCCCGGGCGGCGTTGGCCGCACGTTTGGCCCCGGGGCCAAAAGGAAACACCCTCTTTGTGGCTTCCTGGGAAATATTAAAGACCTGGCTTTCGCCCTCCAGCCGCTCCCTCCCACCGCCTCTCCAGCCAACGCTACTTTCAGAAAATCATCACTTCTAGTTACTCACTACTTTTCCCCAAAAGTAACTGATGTACTCCATAGAAAAGTAACTAGTTACTAGGGAAAGTCACTAATTCAGTTACTTTAAAATTGTAACCCTCATTGAACCTCACCAGCAGATTTATCCTACAATTGAAGTGCAACAGAAACAAAAAGTAATGTACGTAAAAACATGTAAACCCACAAAAACGTACGTCAAGAGGCATAAAAACATACAAAAAACATGCGTAAAAACATATGAAAACACACACAAAAATGTACATAAACAAAAACGTACATAAACACAGACAAAAACATACGTAAACACGTACCAAAATGTACCTAAAAACGTATGAAAATGTACATAAAAACATGCAAACACACACAAAAGTGTACGTCAACACACACAAACACATACATAATCGTGCACCAAAATGTACATAAAAACGTATGTGAACACCTACAAAAGTGTACGTAAACAGAAACCCACAAAAACGTTCGTCAAGAGGCATAAAAACATAGACAAACACACACAAAAACGTACAAGAACACATACAAAAACATGAGTAAACACGCATAAACACATACATAAACGCGTACCAAAATCTACATAAAAACGTATGTAAACACACACAAGTGTACGTAAATACACCAAAACGTACGTCAAGAGGCATAAAAACATACAAAAACATATGTAAAAATATATGCACAACACACACATAAACAAAGACAAAAATGTATGTAAACACATACAAAAATGAACACAAACATGTACGAAAATCTACGTAAAAACGTATGAAAATGTACATAAAAACATATGTAAACACACACAAACGTACCTAAAGAGGCATAAAAACATACAAAAAACATGTGTAAAAACATATGCAAACACACACAAAAACATACATAAACACAGACAAAAACATACGTAAAGACACACAAACACATACATAAACACGTACCAAAATGTACGTAAAAACATATGAAAATTTACATAAAAACATATGCAAACACACACAAAAGTGTACGTGAACACAAACGGACAAAAACATATGTCAATAGGCATAAAAACATGCGTAAAAATCATGCAAACACAGACAAAACCTACAAGAACACAGACAAAAACCTACATAAACACACACAAACACATACATAAACGTGCACCAAAATGTACATAAAAACGTATATAAACACACACAAAAGTGTACGTAAACAGAAACCCATAAAAACGTACGTCAAGAGGCATAAAAACATACAAAAAACATGCGTAAAAACATTTGCAAACACACAAAAAAAGTACATAAACAAAGACAAAAACGTATGTAAACACACTTGAAAAAGTACATAAAAAACGCACAAAAACATGCATAAACAGAGAAAAAAACGCATGTAAACACACACAAAAATTAACACAAACATGTATGAAAATGTACGTAAAAACGAATGAAAATGTACATAAAAACATATGTAAACACACACAAACGTACGTCAAGAGGCATAAAAACATACAAAAAACATGCGTAAAAACATATGAAAACACGCACAAAAACGTACATAAACAAAAACATACGTAAACACACACAAACACATACATAAACACGAACCAAAATGTACATAAAAACATATGTCAATAGGCATAAAAACATGCGTAAAAACATGCAAACACACACAAAAACGTACATGAACACAGACAAAAACGTACGTAAACACACACAAACACATACATAAACGTGCACCAAAATGTACATAAAAACGTATGTAAACACACACAAAAGTGTACGTAAACAGAAACCCACAAAAACGGACGTCAAGAGGCATAAAAATATACAAAAAACATGCATAAAAACATATGCAAACCCACACGAAAACAAACATGAACAAAGACGAAAAAGGTACGTAAACACACACAAACACATCCACGTACGAAAATGTATGCATGAAATTGTACATAAAAACATATGTAAGTGTCCTGTTTAATTTCGGTTTCCAGTTTTGTTCCTGTCTAGTTTGTCCTGTGTAATTTCGAAATCATGTTTTGATATCAATTCTGTCCGTCCCGTTGTTTAATATCCGTTTCCAGTTTTGTTCCCGTCTAGTTTGTCCTGTTTATTTTCGATATCCTGTTTCAATTTCAATCCTGTCTGTCCCGTCCTGTCCGGTATCGACGCCATCTGTCTGATATCTGCTCGGTCAATTGGTATCGATCTCGTCGTCCTCTGGCTTCCTGTCTTTCCACACCATACTGCTGCCTAACGTGCATGACTCCCCACTTCCCGTAAAATAAAAGGCTAGTGTGAGAAACGTCACGCGTTTGGGTCCTGATCCTGTTCGGGTCGTGCCATATTTGCATTGATTAAAGTTCTCAGTGGCTTAAAAATCAATCAGGTCATTGGTTGCCAACTTTTTTAATCATCGATTTGAATCGATTTTATCGATTCGTTGTTGCAGCCCTCATTGTGCGGTCCTGAGACAAATTTACGCTAATTATAGTTATTATCATTGCAAATATCAAGCCTAAAAAGCACTGATTATGACGGCTTTTTGATCAAAGATTGTATTTGTCAGAAATGATATACACTCCCACCAGCAGGTGGCAGCACACGATCCAATAACATTTAAAAGAAGAAAACTATCAACTTTATTTGACATGACAGTTTAACAAATTCCAAATGACATTTTTGGAATCAAGCCGTAAATAAAATAGTCTGCGGCAATAAAGCTTTTTTTATGAGACAATTGCTAAAAAGCATAAAGGGAATTATAAACTTTTGTTGCTGTAATTGGATGGAAATGCTTAAACAAGCAACATGCCGCAGCGCTGTAAAACCTGATCCCGTCCTATTTACTTTTACTAGAAATGAGCAAGGAGAGAGAGAGAGAGAGAGAGAGAGAGAGAGAGAGATATGGAGGGAGACACACACAGAGGGAGAGAAAGAGAGCAAGAAATGAGAGACAAAAACGAAGAGACAGAGACAGAGAAAGAGGGAGAAAAGTAGGAGAGAAAGAAGGGGAAAGGAGGAGAGAAAGAGACCAGGAAAGAAAAAGGATAAAATGGAAGGGTGAAAGAAAGAGAGAAAGGGGCAGAATGACAGAGAAAGAAAGACAGGACAGAGAAAGAGAGAGGGAGGTAGAGTAAGAGACAAAGAACGAGACCAAAAGAGAAAATGAGAGTGTGTAAAAGAGAAAGAAGGAAAAGTGAGAGGGATGAAGAGATGAAATAAAGAGAGAGAGAGAGAAAGAGAAGAGAACGAGAGAAAAAGAGAGCAGGAAAAGAAAGAGAGATGAAAAAGTAATATATCTACAGTCGCTTTGCAAGTGGCCCCTTGCTTTGTCGACATCAAGTAGAAGAATTGCAAACGGCAGCTTATTTTTCTCTTGTGCTTCTCTCGGTGTTGCCTCGAGGACTGGATCGAGACTCTTGGAGAGAGAGAGAGAGAGAGAGAGAGAGAGAGAGAGAGAGATGGAGGGAGACAGACACAGAGGGAAAGCAAGAGAGCAAGAAATGAGAGAACAAAAGACAAAAACGAAGAGACAGAGAAAGAGGGAGAAAAGTAGGAGAGAAAGAAGGGGAAAGGAGGAGAGAAAGAGAGCAGGAAAGAAAAAGGATAAAATGGAAGGGTGAAAGAAAGAGAGAAAGGGGCAGAATGACAGAGAAAGAAAGAAAGGACAGAGAAAGAGAGAGGGAGGTAGAGTAAGAGACAAAGAACGAGACAAAAAGAGAAAATGAGAGTGTGTAAAAGAGAAAGAAGGAAAAGTGAGGGATGAAGAGAGGAAAGAAAGAAAGAGAGAGAGAGAGAGAGAGAGAGAGAGAGAGAGAGAGAGAGAGAGAGAGAGAGAGAGAGAGAGAGAGAGAGAGAGAGAGAGAGAGAGAGAGAGAGAGAGAGCTCATGTTTTCTTAAGGGGGAACACATCTGGAGAGCAGGTGTTGAAAAAGCCAGGAGCGCTATGGAGACAGGAAGATAGGAAATGGCGCCCTCTTTCGGTCGTTTGGACGTAGTTCACCCTCAGTTTGGAATCCGATAGTTGGTCTTAAAAACGAAGTGAATGCAGTAGTTTATTCTTGTAGTTCGTAGTTTTTTTGTGAATAGACAAAAAAGTAGAAATGAGTTGAATGTCACAGTAAAGTAAATAAAGGTTTTTGTAATTTAATAGAATTATAGATTTGTTAAAATGGGTATTTGTTTATTTCGCACTTATTGTTAGTAGTAATATACTGAAAATGGAACCTTTTTCCTTTTTTTCTTCTTTTTTCATTTATTTTCTCCTTTTTTCCTTTTCTTTTTTCTTCTTTTTTTATTTCTATTCATGCTTTTTTTCACATTATGTTCTCCATTTTCCTTTTTCATCTTATTTTTTCTTGCCTTTTCCTCTTTTTTTGTATTTTTACAGCTTATTTCATCTTCTTTTCTCTCCTCTTCCCTTTTCTTTTATTATTGAGTTGATTTTTCCCCTACCCTCTTATTTTTTTCCTGCTTTATTATTTTTCTTCTTTTTTCCTTTTACGTTTTAATTTTACTTATTTTTTTTCGTCTTTTTCTTGTTTTTTCTTCATTTCTTTTTTTCCCTAGCTTTTTCTATACTGTATTCTTGCCTCTTCTGATTTTTACTTCATTTTTGCTTTTTCTTTCTCTCTCTTCTTTCATTCTTTTATCTTTCTGTCTTTCTCACTTTCTCTTTTACTCACTCTCTCTCATCTCCTTCTTTCTCTCTCTTCTATTTCCTCTTACTTTCTCATCTTGACTCTCTTCTTTTTAATTTTTCTCTCTCTGTTCCCCTCTTTGTCTTTCATTCTTTCTCTTTTCTCACTTTTTTCTCCCTTTCTTACACTCTTTTCCCCTCTCTCTTTGTCTCTTTTTTGCACCTTTTCTCTCTTCTCTTTCACACTCTCTTCTCTTTCTTTATATCGTTTCTTTCTTTTTCTGCCTTTTTATTTCAATCTGCTTCCTCTTTCTTTTCTCTCATTTTTTTCTTTTCTCTCTCTATTGTGCTGTCTTTCGATTGCGTTTTCCTAATTTCTCTCTGTCTTTTTCCTTTCCTCTCTACCTCTCTTCCGTTCTCTGTTTTTTACTCTGTGTCCCTTGTTCTCTCTTTCTGTTCAATCTACTAGTTTGACATATTTTGCTTTTTTTCCCACTGTTTCCTTCTCTGGCCATTCATTGGCTGCAGTCTATGGCTTGCAGCAAGCAACTGTTGTTTATTTGATTGCTCCGTGTGAGTTATGCCTGCCTGCCGTTAGCTGCTATTCTTAATGTTAGCTACTTCGTGTGAATAAATCTTGTTTCATCCTGATTTTTTACTCATTATCCAAAGATGAGTCCAAAGATTCAGGCAACTTCCACTCTTTTTTTGTATTGTTTCCTTCTCTAGCCACTCTTGTCACCCACTTTGCTGCAGGTTATGGTTCACTGCTAGTCACAGCTGTTGGTCTCCAATTCCCATCATTCAGGGATCTTCTGAAGTTTTTCACCGTTTCCTTCTCTAGCCACTCACGTCACCCACTTCGCTGCAGGTTATGGTTCGCTGCTAGTCACAGCTGTTGGTCTCCAAGTCCCATCATTCAGGCATCTTCTGATGTTTTTCACTGTTTCCTTCTCTAGCCACTCTTGTCACCTACTTCGCTGCAGGTTATGACTCACGGCTAGTCACACTTGGTGGTGTTTAAGTCCAATCATTCAGCCATCTTCTGATGTTTTGCACAGTTTTCCTCTCTAGCCACTCTTGTTACCCACCTTACTGCAGGTTTTGACTCGCTGCTAGTCACAGCTGTTGGTCTCCAAGTCCCATCATTCAGGCATCTTCTGAAGTTTTTCACTGTTTCCTTCTCTAGCCTCTATAATCACCCACTTCACTGCTGTTGGGCTCCCAGTCCCATCATTCAGGCCTCTTCTGATGTTTTTCACAGTTTTTTTCTTTAGCCACTCTGGTCACCCACTTCACTGCTGTTGGTCTCCAAGTACCATCATTTAGGCATCTTCTGATGTTTTTCACCGTTTCCTTCTCTAGCCACTCTAGTCACCCATTTCACTGCTGTTGGTCTCCAAGTCCCATCAGTCAGGCATCTTCTGATGTTTTTCACTGTTTCCTTCTTTAGCCACTCTAGTCACCCTCTTCACTGCTGTTGGTCTCCAAGTTCAATCATTCAGGCATCTTCTGATGTTTTTCACCGTTTCCTTCTCTAGCCACTCTAGTCACCCACTTGGCTGCTGGTTTTGACTCGCTATTGCAAGCTGTCCGCGTGAATAAAGCTCGCTCTTGTAATCCCTTACTGGTGTTTTTAGTAGCTTCTTCCGCTTGTTAGCCACTTCCACCAGCTCTGACCAACTCCCTCTATCGGCTCTTTTCAACCGCTCCGGGAGTATCCAGCTCGTTTGGTCTTTCGCTGTGGAAATTCACCTTGGTTGACACAAAAATATGGAGACAGGCTTCTGAATTTAATTTATATTTATATTTTGTACCTTAGCACACCTCAGATCCATTCTAAACTGCGCCAACCTCCATTGGTGCATTTTTACACACTGTCGCTTTAAAGCGGACTCATCTCTTCATTTCCATGAAGCTGAGTCAGCAAGCCTTAAGGATAATGCAGACTCGAACACGGAGATGATAAGATGGCCTCGCATGCTGAGTTTACACTACGCCAATGCGGGGATTCTCCTCTCAAGCTGCTCCTAAAAGCAGGCGACGCTGCTCTCTGCTGGACGGTGTGTGACATTGCACCAGTGACCACCACAAGAAACCCGTATTTTGTGGAAAGGGGAAGTCTAAAACAATTGGGAAAAAATGGAAAATAAAAGTAGGAGTAGGAGAGAAATAAGAAAATGGTAAAGCAAGAAAAAAGAAGACGGGAGAAGAAACAATAGAATAAAAGCAAAAAAGGAAGAAGAGAAAAGGAAGAAGTCAAAGTGTAAGATAAAATAAGAAAAAGCAACAAAAAATAAAAAGGCAGTAAAAAATAGCAAGAAAAGAAATACAACATCAGTGGTAAAATAGAGAGGGAGAGAAAAAATGATCAAGCAAGAAAAAGGAAGTAAAAAGCTGGGGGGAAAGAAACAAAAGAATACAAGCAAAAAAAGATGAGAAAAAGAAGAAGTAAAAGGGTAAGAAAAATAAGAAAAAGCAACAAAAAAAAGCTAGTAAAAAAAAACAAGAAAAGAAATACAACATTAAAAGGTAAAAGGGAGAGAGAGAAAAAATAAAGCAAGAAAAACAGGGGTAAAAAGCTCAGCGGTAAAGAAACAAAAAAGGAAGAAGAGAGAAAAAAATAAGACGACAAGCAAGAAAAAGTAAAACAATGAATTAAAAAGCTAGGGGAAATGAAACCAAAGAAAACAAAAAAAAAATACAAATTGAGAACAAAATAATAGAAAAGCGGCAAAAAATGAGTAAAAAGCCAGAGGTGAGAAACAAAAGAAGAAGAAAAAAGAAAAAAAGGGGGAAAAAAATAAAAAAGCAGGAAAAAAGTTTTGGTGGTCTCTTGTTTCAGCATATTACTACTAATAATGTAATATCAATTAGCTTTTTTGAAAAATAAAGCATAACTTTTATTTTTTCCAAAATACTTTTTTTAAAAAAAAACAAACCGTCTTGGCGCCCTCTGTTGGACCAAAGCGATACTACAACTCTCAGTATCTCAACGGAATAGCTTGCACTCTTTTTGCATTGAGTGAACAAACTTGGTGGCTCATAAATCACATGATACGAATCGACGACTGATGTCTACGAGCCATTTTATCGATGAGTTGTTGCAGCCCTCGTCTTCCTCATGTAAGATTTCGGTGCAATCGGTCGAACGAGCGTCTTCCAAAAAACACGAAAGGACGGAAAGGACATCAAAATTTATCTGGAGCTTTGAAAAACGAGGCGGATGAATGGTCCACCTTGAAGCCGTCGTCTTTTGTCCGACGGCCATCAAAGAGACGTCCTGTTCTCTGTTCTCCGCTTCGGTACGTGTCTTTGATGTACCAGTATGTGGGCTTCAGGCGGAATATATTTCGGAGAACACCCAAAACAAGTTTTCAATCGGAAAATCTTAGCGCTAGTCTCACTATGACATTTTAAAGTAAGATTTTATGCAATTTTAAGGCCTTGTATAGATCAACGGGAAACCGCAACTTCAGTTCCTTACTTGCTTGTGTTCTTATATGTTTGTGTTATCAGCCAATTCTCTGTTTTTTTTTGCACCCTGGTCTTGTGGTTTCCTGACATAGGGCCACACTTTGTCCCTTTGCTTAAAGTTCCTGACATTATTTTGAACTCTTACCCTGCATTGAAAATATCCATTAATCATAAAAGCTGATATACTTGGTGTACAATAGGTCTGTATAGATATAGCTTCATTGACGCAGTCGATAGCGCCCAAGGCTCATAATCTGAAGGTCGGGAGTTCAATCTTCACATGAAGCACACAACCAGTTCAGGGTGTCCCCTGCCAAAGATAGCTAGGATGGGCTCCAGTTCCCTGTGGACAGTCTGTCTGCAAACCTCAGTGTATACTAGGCAAGCCGTTTTCGACCCCGACTCTCACCTGTTACGTTTTTGCTCCCGTTTGTCTCCGGCTATGACCCGTTTTGATTCTGACCGCGTCTGCTCTCCCGTCCCGGCTTACGACCCGTTTCTGACCCCGGCCACGTTTTTGCTCTTCTGTCCTGGCTATCGACCTGTTTTTCCGTCCCAGACACCGCCATCGCTCGCCACGGAAGATCCGCTTCCGCGTTCAGAGCGACCTGCTTCTCACGCCTAGCGAACGCCAGATCGTGGGCGCAGCCCTTCCTCTTTCCTTTAATAAAATTTGTGAGAAACTTAATGCAACTGGGTCCTGTTTCCATTTTGGTCTTGACATAAACATGAATTAAGAACTTAAAATATCATCTATTTCATATATATATATATATATATATATATATATATATATATATATATATATATATATATATATATATATATATATATATATATATATATATATATATATATATATGTGTTTATAGGCAAGTGTCCTTCATTATCAAATAACCTGTTTTGATTTAATCTTGCAGTACTACTACTTCTATTATGTTTTGGTGAGGCAGACCCAAGCGCAGACAAACTACAAGAGTTTATTTGCGGGCGAAGGGAATTAACAAAAGGCGCTCTGCACAGAGGACGGAAGGAAAAACAAGTCACATCAAAACACAGCTGGCAAAGTTCAGGAGTTCCAAAATAGGTTGCGCCAGGTATACTCAGACAGGAGCTCGGGAACATCTACAGCATACAACTTTTGTTGTGGATTAATGAAGTCGGAGCTTATCGACATAATGTTGTTTAGACAGGAAAGTCCAGGCTTGTTTCTCCCTAGTTTAAATGTCAGCGAGTGTTATTATTAACAACAAGAGTTGTATGCTGTAGATATTCCCGAGCCTCTGTCTGAGTATACCTGGCGCAACGTATTTTGGAACTCCTCAACTTTGCCAGCTGTGTTTTAATTCCCTTCGCCCACAAATAAACTCTTGTAGTTTGTCTGCGCTTGGGTCCTCCTCACCAAATCATAATAGAAGTTGTAGCACTATAGAATTAAATTAAAATAAACTCTTGTAGTTTGTCTGCGCTTGTGATATTTCTTTACTCGGAGGGTATAAAAACGCTGATTGTATTGTAGACGAATGAGAACGTTGTTTGGACACTGATGAACATCAATAAACTTCTCCCTCTCCCGTCAAAATTCCTCTGTACTTTTGTGCATATTTCTGGGGCATATTTCACGGGCTGCTCCGAAACTCTTACAGCTTTTGCTGTTGGCACATGTCTTAAAACCTGGGTGAGGAGCTGGTGTGGTGTCCTCCTGTTCTCCTGCCTATCGGCGCCCTCTGGAGGACAGTGCTTTGCTGGACCCACCTCTGCATCTTGAGGAGCTAACTGCCAGGGATTCAAACAGGAAGTGATGTCATCAACTAGCAGATCAGATGATGTCATCCATGATGTCATCTATGATGTCACCAAAGAACCTGAGCTTTGAGGAAAAGCCCTGAAAACCGTCCATAAGAGCCGGACTTCACCATCATCTCCAGAATCTCAAACGTCCTCGATGGGAACGAGACCTGCTTATGAGTCTCGCCGCAATGTCCAACCTGTTGGAGAGCGTCCTCAACCCCAGGCAGTTTTACTCCAACGTCAAGAAAAAAGTCCAAAACCTCTCTCTGGTGTCCGGAATCCAAGGAATCCGATGGATCAAGGAGCCCGAGGGTTTCGTCTCTGACGTCAAGTCCAAAGCCAAGGAGGTCCGACTTTTTTCCCTGGTGCATCGGAATTTTTCGCTGTCCAAATGGACGGCGTTTGTGTCCTCATGCAGCACTCAAATGTGGGACTGGATTCAACATTTCCAGGGGAGAAGGGAAACTGGACATGGTGGACGATAACAGGTGGACAATGACAGGGTGGACGCCTTTGTATAGCGTTATGGATCCCTGATCCCTGACGCCCTGAATCAAAAGAAGTCTCAAAGGGTTGCACAGACTACAGTCTATTGCAAACTACAGACTATTAAGACACCATCCCCTGATCTAAAACCTACATAAGGGTAAGGAAAAACTCAAAAACCTCAAGTCAAGTCATGTTTGTTTCGTCCTTAATCACAAGAAGTCTCAAAGGGCTGTACAGACTACAGACTATGATGACACCATCCCCTGATCTAAAACCCACATAAGGGCAAGGAAAAACTCAAAAACTGTCACGGTTGCCATGGTGCCCAATTGGCCCCGCCCATGGACACCAGCCGAAACGCTTTGATATTGCTCCCTGTCACTACTACACGCTGTCCTGTGAGTCACCTTTTGTCGGAGCGTCTGTGAAACTCTGTTTTGACACGTCAATCCTTGAGAATCTCCGTTTTTCCAGTGTTTTTGCTCCTGTTTTGCCTAGCGCTGTGAATCTCCGTTTTTCCTGTTTTCGCTCCTGTTTTGCTCTCGCCACGATCTCTTTGATTTTGACCACTTCCGTGTTCCGAGCAATCTAGTCTCCGGTTCGAGTGTACGCTCATTCCTCTTCTCCCCAATAAACTGTGAGTAACGTTACGCGAGTGGGTTCTGCTTCCTATTCTGTTCCTGACAAAAACTCCAGGATGACAGGCCAAAATGGATGTTACAAGTTATTCATAAGTTCTAAAAAATTGGATTTAAGCCTAGATTGAAACAGTTTCACTGAGGGTGAAGAGACTGGGTGAGCAAACTATGGCCCGCCCCAAAAAATACAATAAAAATATAATTGTCACGGTTGCCATGGCGCCCAATCGGCCCCGCCCGTGTGGCGCCAGCTGCGGCTCATTGACAGATTGGCTTTCCGTCTATTTAAGCTCAGTGCTCTCACTTTCCTTTGTCAGTCCGTCAACGAACCTCTGCCCCGCAAGACGTGAGTTTTGACTTGGCCCTGTTTCCTGTTGGCATTTCCTGTCCAGTATTGTTCCTGTTTATTTTGGTCCTGTTTGTTATTCTCTCCAGTTTTCGTTCCCGTCTTGTTTGGCCTGTGTATTTTCGATATCCTGTTTCGTTTTCTATCCTGTCCTGTCCGGTATCGACCCCATCTGTCCGATATCAACTGGGGCAATTGGTATCGATCTCATCGGTAACGTGCATGACTCCCCATTTCCCGTTAAATAAATAGCTTGTGTGAGAAACGTCACGCGTTTGGGTCCTGATTTTGTTCCGGTTCATGATAAAAATGAAGATATATATAATACTGGTAATAAAAACTTTTTTGTAACCACTTTGTCCCCGTGGTCCTTTTGTGTGTCTGCAACAAAAACGCTACAAAAATGAAAACTACAGTAATACTAGAGTAGTACTACCAAATGATGACTTCAGTAATACTACAAAAAAAATTACTATATAAATACTCCAAATATCACATTTATGGTTCACGGATCCCTTAACCACTAGGGCTGGGGGGTCGGGGTTTGCTCCCACTGATAAAACTACTGGGTTCTATTTTTACCAGAAGCAGGAGACGGCTCCAGATATGACTCAGATACAGCACCTTCATCATCTGGTCGCCGTCGTTTTTCAGTGCAATGTCTCATCCCACTCTTCAGAGGTGAGCCTTTGCATTAATGGGCAGGGACATGTGAATACTAATACTAGATCTTGAATGATTGGGGGAAACTGCAGAAATACTAGGATGCGGTGCTAGGAATCAAATGGACTGAACCATTTTAAGACAGTGGAATATATCCGACGCTGCGTTGTTCACATTTTGGTTTTATTTTACTTTTCTTTTTTAAAATAATTTTCTACTAGCTGCAGGCTCTTGATGCCGGACCAGGAGACCAGAGAGTAGGGCATTAGAGTCATCGAGACGAAAGGAAACAAACGCATGAATTAGAATCTCAGCATCAGACTGGGGCATCATGGGTAGAATTTTAGCAATGTTGCGAAGATGAGAAAAGCTGCTCTAGTAATATTACCAAACTAATACACTTGACCTGTTTATCAATACACATTTTTTTAAAATTCTGAACGACAGAGTGGACTTACCTGTCATGGACCAAAACAGGATCAGGACCCAAACGCGTGACGTTTCTCACACAAGCCTTTTATTTTACGGGAAATGGGGAGTCATGCACGTTAGGCAGCAGTCTGGCGTGGAATGATAGGAAGCCAGAGGCCGACCAGATCGATACCAATTGCCCGAGTTGATATCGGACAAATGGGGTCGGTACCGGACAGGACGGGACAGACAGGATTGATATCAAAACAGGATATCGAAATTAAACAGGACAAACTAGACGGGAACGAAAGCTGTAGAAAATAATAAACAGGACAAAAATAGACGGAAACAAAACTGGAAACCAAAATTAAACAGGACAAAATAAACGAAAATAATACCGGACAGGAAATACCAACAGGAACAGGTCCGTGTCAAAAACCACGTCTTGCGGGGCAGAAGTTCGTTGACGGACTGACAAAGGAAGCGTGAGAGCACTGAGCTTAAATAGACGGAAAGCCAATCCGTCAAGATACAGTATCGAATCTTTAGACACGAACTAGAAAGAGGAAGCCGATTTCTTCTTCAGGTGTCATGAACCAGAACAGGATCAGGACCCAAACGCGTGACGTTCTCACACAAGCCTTTTATTTGACGGGAAATAGAGAGTCATGCACGATAGGCAGCAGTCTGGCGTGGAATGATAGGAAGCCAGAGGCCGATGAGATCGATACCAATTGCCCGAGGAGATATCGGACAGATGGTGTCGATACCGGACAGGACGGATTGATAATGAAACAGGATATCGCGATTAAACAGGACAAACTAGACAGGAACGAAAATTGGAGAGAATAATAAACACGACATAAATGGATGGGAACGAAGCTAGAAACCGATATTGCACAGGACAAAAATAAACGGGAACAGTACCGGACAGGAAATGCCAACAGGAACAGGACCGAGACGAAACCTACGTCTTCCGGGGCAGAGGTTCATTGACGGACTGAGTGAGAGCACTGAGCTTAAATAGACGGAAAGCCAATCCGTCAATAAGCCGTAGCTGGTGCCACACGGGTGGAGCCAATTGGGCGCCATGGCAACCGCACTTTATTACGACCTTTTACTAACATACATTTTATTTTTTATTTTTCTATCAAACAACACAGTGGACATTTTTTTGGCTAGTATTAAAAGTCCTTGGTTAAAAACACAAAATGAATCTCATGATTCTGACCCAGTCCTGTCTGTCCCCTGTTGTCAGTCCGTCTGCGAACCTCAGTGTAAACTAGGCAAGACTTTTTCGACCCTGACTCCCACCTGTCCCGGTTCTGCTCCCGTCTGTCTCCGGCTACAACCCGTTTTCCTCCTGACCACGTCTGCTCTCCTCTTTTGTCCACACTACGGCTACTCTCCCGTCCTGGCTTACGACTCGTTTCCGACCCCGACCACGCTTTGTTCTCCCAGTCCCGGCTACCGACCCGTTTTTTCCGTCCCAGACACGCCATCGCTCGCTATGGAAGATCCACTTCCGTGTCCGTTGCTTCCCGCGTCCAGCAAACACCGGATTCTCTCTCCTCCAATAAAACTTGTGGTAAACGCTACGCAATTGGGTCCTGTTTCCGTTCTGGTCCTAACAGTTTATTGACATGCATTTAAAAAATTAATCATTTCGAATGACAGGGTGGACATTTTTGCCCAGGATTAAAAATCCTTTGTTAGAAATCCAATCCAAATTTTGTCGCGTGCAATGTTTGTCAACGTTGATATAAATGACACTGACCTCACTAGGAAGCGAAGTGATGTATTTGAATGTTTTCTACTCCTTTATGTAACCGACAATGGCAGGAGCCGTCTTTGAAGGTCTATTTTCAGAAGATCTGAATGGAAAGTGTTCGTCACCGTCTACGTAATTCCTCAAAGAGTCTCTAAGTGGATTGGCCTCGGAGTTCCCTGAGACACGCATATACTCCTGTAATCCGCGTTCGGGATTAAAGGCGGCCGACTACACGGAATCCCGACCGGAGGACACCGTGTTTGTGTGATAACCTCGGAAAGGAGCGGGAGAACTTCATATGTTTTTTGATGTTTTATTTTGAAATGTATTGAACAGGATTTCGATTGTTTTATTTGTTATTCTACATCAGGGTGTCAGGACCAGAACGGAAACAGGACCCAAATGCGTAACGTTTCTCACAAGTTTTATTGAAGGAAAGAGGAAGGGCTGCTAGGCGCGAGAGGCAGGTCGCTCTGAATGCGTAAGCGAGAGATGGCGTGTCGGGGACGGAAGAACGGGTCAGTAGCCGGGACAGGAGAGCAAAAAGCGTGGTCGGGATCAGGAACAGGCCGAAAGCCAGGAAAGGAGAGTAGACGTGGTCAGGATAAAAAAAAAACAGGTGTAAGCCGGGGGACAGACGCGAGCAAAAACCGGTGGGAGTCAGGGTCGAAAAGCTTGCCTAGAGTAAACTGAGGTTCGAACACCGACTGACCACAGGTGACAGAATGGAGTGGGTTAAAAAAGGAAAAGAGTGTCAAGACCAGAACGGAAACAGGACCCAATTGCGTTACGTTTCTCACAAGTTTTATTGAAGGAAAGAGGAAGGGCTGCGCCCACGATCCTGTGTTCAATACGCGCGAGAGGCAGGTTGCTCTGAATGCGTAAGCGAGAAATGGCGTATCGGGGACGGAAGAACGAGTCAGTAGCCGGGACAGGAGAGCAACAAGCGTGGTCGGAATCAGAAACAGGTCGAAAGCCAGAAGAGGAGAGTAGACGTGGTCGAGATAAAAAACAGATCGTTATTCGGGACGGGAGAGCAGACTTGGTCGAGATCAAAACAGATCGTAGCGGGAGACAAACAGGAGCAAAAAAGAGGACAGGCAAAAAAGGGCTTGCCGTGTAAAAACAGATTCTCAGACGGACCGTCATAAGGGGACTGACAGGACAGAGTTTAAATACTGACGGAAGCCAATCTGCCAACAAGCTGCAGCTTCAAAATTACAAATTATGCTAATGAGTACATGCTAAAAAGTGATGGGGATGGAAGAACGGGTCAGTAGCTGGGACAGGAGAGCAAAAAGCGTGGACGGGATCAGAAACAGGTCGAAAGCCAGGAGAGGAGAGTCAGGATCAAAAAAACGGGTCAAAGCCGGGGGACAGACGGGAGCAAAAACAGGTGGGAGTCGGGGTCGAAAAAAGGCTTGCCTAGTGTTAACTGAGGTTCGCAGACGGACTGACAAAGAGGGACGGATAGGAGTGTGATTAAATAGGGACAGGGAGCCAATCAGAGTCCGAGGCAGTTGGTGCCAAAGGAGCGGGCACAGGTGATTCACATCCGTAATCATGACACAGGGATGACCAAAGTCCGGCCCGGGGGCCAGTTACGGTCCCCGATCACATTTTCTTATCAAATTGATACCATGTGGCCAACCGCTAATGTTGACCCAAGTATTAAATCAATTTGTACGAAAAAACAAATCAGAATTTCACCAGATGATGGCAATAAAACTTTGGCCACCTTGCTCTTGGCTTTATTTGAGAATTTTAGCCCGCCCCATTTCCGACATGGCGACTATAAATAAAAAGGAAAGTTGACTGTGAGGACCACCACTTCCCGGACAAGTGGAAATGGGAATATTTTTTCAACCAAATACGAAACAACTGCGTCTGTTTACTGAGTCACCTGTGCCCACTCCTTTGGCGCCAACTGCCCTGGACTCTGATTGGCTCCCTGTTCCTATTTAAACCCACGTCTATCTATCACCTGTGGTCAGTCCGTTTTCGAACCTCAGTTTACTCTAGGCAAGCTTTTCGACCCTGACTCACTCCTGTTTTAATCCCGTCTGATCTCCGGCTTCGACCCGTTTCTGATCCTGACCATGTCTACTCTCCTTCCCTGGCTTACGACTCGCTTCCGACCCCGACCACATTTTGGCTCTCCTGTCCCGGCTACTGACCCGTTTTTCAAATGTACCTCATTCCTATGTGTGTATTTAAACAACAAATATCGTCATTTGTACTTAGATACAGAGTGTGTTCTTTTATCCATGTGTTGAGAGTTGAGAAAGTAGTCATGGATGCGTGTGCACTTTGAGTTACTTTATTGAATATGTGTAATAGGATACAAAGTTTGAATATTTGACTCTGGAGAATGTTCTTTATTGATTATTGTATCTAAAATCAGATGAGAGAATGGATTCAATAAGAGCGGTTCACACAGCCTCACTGTATTTCACAGAAACTGATATTGTTGTGCGGCATTTGGGTTCATCTGGTGTCATGTCCCTATTTAAACCCCCTCCTATCTGTCCCCTGTTGTCAGTCCATCTGCAAACCTCAGTTAACACTAGGCATGCCTTTTTCGACCCTGACTCCCACCTGTTTTTTGCTACCGTCTGTTCCACGGCTTCGACCCGTTTTTTATCCTGACCACGTCTACTCTCCCGTCCCGGCTTTCGACCTCTTTTTGTCCCCGACCACGTCTACTCTCCTTCCTGGCTTACGACTCGCTTCCAACCCTGACCACGTTTTTACTCTCCTGTCCCGGCTACTGACCCGTTTTTCCGTTCCAGACACCGCCATCGCTCACCACGGAAGTCCCACTTCCACGTTTAGAGCGACCTGCTGCACCTAGCAAACTCCGGATCGTGTCTTTCCTTTAATAAAACTTGTGAGAAACGTTACGCGAGTGGGTCCTGTCTCCGTTCTAAGGTGACAATGATGTCATTGTTGGAATCGCCTACATATTCGAAACTCTTTGTCATATTATGAACTCTTTGTTACATCGTATGTTTATGACATCGATTTTTAAGACATCAGACAAAATTGTTGTCTCAGAAAATATTCAGTACTATGAACTGTAGTTTTTAGGGGGCGGTTTCTATATACTTAAGTAGTCGGACGACTCAAAATCCAAATACTTTTGTTTATTTGGTGTTGGAACGAAAATCGGAACTCTCAAAAACAGGTAAATGTGTGGCTGAGTGAGATTAGAAGCCATCTTGGCTACGAGAGTGTCAGGACCAGAACGGGAACAGGACCCACTCGCGTAACGTTTTTCAAAGTTTTATCGGGAAGAAGGGAAAGCCGGGATAGGAGAACAAAAATGTGGTCGGGATTGGAAACAAGTCGAAAGCCAGGAGAGGAGAGTAGACGTGGTTGAGATCGAAACAGGTCGTCATTCGGGACGGGAGAGCAGACGTGGTCGAGATCAAAACAGGTCGTCGTTCAGGACGGGAGAGCAGACGTGGTCGAGATCAAAACAGATCGTAGCGGGAGACAAACAGGAACAAAAAACGGGACAGGCGAAAAAGGGCTTGCCGTGTAAAAACAGAGATTCTCAGACGGACCAACATAAGGGGACTGACAGGACAGAGTTAAAATACTGACAGGGAGCCGATCTTTCAAAAAGCTGCAGCTTCAAATTTACAAATTATGCTAATGAGTACATGTTATATGAGTTATGCTAATGGTTACATGCTAAAAAGTGATGCTAACGGCTTAATGCTAACTGCTTTATGCTAAACAATTATGCTGTCGTTGACAGGTACGGTACATGCTAATCGCTACATGTTTACAGATTATGCTAACGGCTACATGCCAATGAGTTGTGCTAACGGCTACATGCTAAAACTGATGGTGACGGCTAAATTATAACTACTTCATGCTAAACAATTATGCTAATGGATACATGCTAACAGCTACATGTTTACAGATTATGCTAACGGCTACATGCCAATGAGTTATGCTAACGGCTACATGCTAAAAAGTGATGCTGACGGCTCAATTATAACTACTTCATGCTAAACAATTATGCTAATGGGTACATGCTAATGACTTCATATTTACAAATTATGCTAATGGTTAGATGTTAATGAGTTATGCTAATGACTACATGCTAAAAAGTGATGCTAACGGCTAAACACTAATTCCTTCTTGTTAAAAAATGATGCTAATGGTAATGGCTACATGTTTACAGATGTTAATGAGTTATGCTAATGGCTACATGCTTAAAAGTGATGCTGATGGTTAAATGATAACTACTTCATGCTAAATAATTATGCTAAAGGATACATGCTAACGACTTCATGTTTTCAAATTATGCCAATGGTTACATGTTAATGAGTTATGCTAATGACTACATGCTAAAAAGTGATGTTAATGGCTAAACGCTAATTCCTTCTTGCTAAAAAAATGATGTTAATGCTAACGGCTTCGTGTTTACAGATTATGCTAACGGCTACATGCTAAAAAGTGATGCTGACGGCTA
Source organism: Urocampus carinirostris (assembly GCF_059441175.1). Classification (NCBI taxonomy): domain Eukaryota; kingdom Metazoa; phylum Chordata; class Actinopteri; order Syngnathiformes; family Syngnathidae; genus Urocampus; species Urocampus carinirostris. Next base: position 2,141,154 of record NC_142362.1, read on the forward strand.
AATTATAACTACTTCATGCTAAATTATGCTAATGGATACATGCTAACGACTTCATATTTACAAATTATGCTAATGGATACATGTTAATGAGTTATGCTAATGGATACATGCTAAAAAGTGATGTTAACGGCTAAATGCTAATTTCCTCTTGCTAAAAAAATGATGTTAATGCTAACGGCTACATGTTTACAGATTATGCCAACTTCTACATGTTAATGAGTTATGCTAATGGCTACATGCTTAAAAGTGATGCTGACGGCTTAATGCTAACTGCTTCATGCTTACAAATTACGCTAATGGCTACATGCTAACTACTTTATGTTTACAAATTATGCTAATGGGTAGATGCCAATGAGTTATGCTAACAGCTACATGCTAAAAAGTGATGCTGACGGCTAAATTATAACTACTTCATGCTAAATAATTATGCTAATGCTGACATCTTCATATTTACAAATTATGCTAATAGATACATGTTAATGAGTTATGCTAAAAAGTGATGCTAACGGCTAAATGCTAATTCCTTCTTGCTAAAAAATAATGCTAATGCTAACAGCTACATGTTTACAAATGATGCCAACGTCTACATGCTAATGAGTTATGCTACAAATATTAAAAGGATAAAAATATCATCAATAATCACGCTGCAAATGAAAGAATAAATGAATGGTCTTTATTGTCATTCGTGTAATTTAATTGGAGGGTTTTTCCTAAGAAATGTACAGGATACAAAAACGTAAACAGTGTTCCTTATATTGTAATAAATGACAATAACGACTATTTTAATTCATTTTAAATACTTTTGTCATCCCAGTATAGGAAAGAAGGTCGAAAAAAGCAAGTTAATGAGGTCTTAGTGCAGAAAGAGGAGCTAAAAGAGTGCAGGTCACTGATGCTGTATTTAGACTATCAATGAAGTGATTGGATCAGTCAGCGAGGTCTCTGATTGGTCGCCTTCCACGTCAATCCAAAATCCGCCGCATCTGATTGGCGCACATCCAGACGATCCGCGGTGCCAGCGTGAGATCGACGCAGTCTCCTTTAGACGGACTTCGTAAGGCGACGTTTCGCTTCTTACATGGATTCCATCACGTCTTCGTGACTTTCCCACGCTGTGTGACTCCCCCACGCGTGTTTGGACTCAACCCACGCGCATTTTTTTTTTGGTTTCATCCGCATCGCCTGCGCAGATCATGGGTACCGTCCTCTCCATCTCGCCCGCCAGCAAAAAGGCGATCGACGGCGACGCCGGCGTGGAAAAAACCCTCAAACGACCTTCACTCTTCGTGTCCCTCTCGTGGAAAAAACTCGTCGCCAGTTCTGCTAAAAAGAACGCCAAGAAGGTGACCCCCAATCCGAATCCGCCGCAGGTGTTTTTGCGCAACCATGAGAACCTGCGCAAAAACCTCCAAAGCGAAGAGCGCAAACCGAGAGCCCCCATCCCGGTTCCGGTCCCCACGGTCCCCCCTACGCATGAAAGCAAGACCCAAGGAGGGAACCAGGTCTCCCCCAAACGGATCGTCATCCAAGCCTCCACCGGGGAGCTCCTGCGCTGCTTGGGGGACTTCGTCTGCCGTCGCTGCTTCAAATTGAAGGACCTGAAGAGCGGAGAGGTGATCTTATGGTTCCGGAACATCGACCGGACCCTCCTCCTGCAAGGATGGCAAGACCAGGGCTTCATCACCCCCGCCAATGTGGTTTTCGTCTATCTCCTGTGCGAGTCCACCTTGGAGGAGACCGTGGAGGACCAAGCGGAGCTTCAGGGGGCCTTCCAGACCTGTTTGTACCTGGCTTACTCCTACATGGGCAACGAGATCTCGTACCCCCTCAAACCCTTCATGATGGAGGCCAACAAGGAGGTCTTTTGGGAGACCTCGCTCGGAATCATCGACAGGTTGAGTGGGCAAATGCTGCGACTGAACGCGGACCCCCATTTTTTCACGCAGGTCTTCCAGGACCTGAAGAGTCAACGGGACTCCGGGGAGGCCAGTCTGGACCGTTGAGGGCCGGAATGCGCATGCGCGAGGTTTTCATAACGCCACTCATCGACGTGTACCTGAAAACCTGAGTTTATTGCGCCCCCTATCGAACCCTCCTCCATCAAAACCTGACTTTTCATTTAACTCCTAAAGTTCTGACTTTTCCTAGATTGGTCTCCAGGGTAGAGCGACAATCCATTTTTTCATGAAAACTGTATAAAAAAACTACAAAAATGGCCCTTAAATCGAGGATTACTGATTGCAATGGCACCTATTTACTCACAGCCAAACAGATTATTTAGAATGCAGAGACAATGATAGCAATTTAGGATGAAAATTGTTGACAGGTACGAAAATGAAGACGGCTTTGAATGTAAGAAAAAAATAGACCTCCGTATGGCTTAAAGGGACAGTGTGTAATATTTGACCACTAGATGTCATTGTATTCTGTGGTTCAAGGAATAAGCCAAACCACAGAGACTCAAAGTGACCAAACTGCACTATTTTGCCTTTTCTAAAGGAAAAAGAAAAAGAAGGAAAAAAGGGGAAATTAAGGGGGAGAGGGAAAAAACTAAGAAAAACAAAGACAAAAAGAAAAGAAAAAAGGAGAAAAACAAAGACAAATGCAAGAAGAAGATTAAAAAGAAATTAGAAAAAAAGGGGGGGGAAGAGAAAAAAACAAAGAAAAACTAAAACAAAAAAGAAAAGTAGAAAAAAGGGGAAGTTAAGGGGGAGAGGGAAAAAACGAGAAAAACAAAGACAAATGCAAAAAGAAGATTAAAAAGATATGAGAAAAAAAGGGGTCGGAAAGAGAAAAAACAAAGGAAAAAAAGAAAGCAAAAAAGAAAAGAAGAAAAAAAGGGGAAATTGGGGGGGGAGGGAAAAAAAGAAACAAGAAAAACAAAGACAAATGCAAGAGAAAGAAGATTAAAAAGAAATGAGAAAAAATGGGGGGAAAAGAGAAAAAAGAAAGAAAAAAGAAAGAAGAAAGAAAAGAAGAAAAAAAGAGTACCCATAGCAGCAAGAAGTCAGACAGAATGTCCGCTCCCTCTAAGTTACATCAATTTTATCTACCTACGAGTATTAAAACAAATACATTACATTTGTATCATAATTCATGTATTTTTGCTCAAGTTTTTTTGTTAAATAATATTTTTACCACCAGGAAGCGCTAAATAATACACACTGTCCCTTTAAAATGCGGCATTAGTGCGTTTAGAGGGAGATATAGCAACTAATGCATGCCATCAATGGTGTGTACCCCTTCCCCGACCATTTTTTCAATGGCATGCTAATTCCATTCCGAATTACACACAGTACCAGAAACGAGTATTGCAGTGAAAAGCACTCAAAGAGCTCTATGTCGACAGCGGTGCCTTGAGATACGAATTTCATTTGTGGCATTTTTCACCCTCTCTACTCAAAACGCCTGCTTTTTACATCATTTTTGACCCAAGGCGTCAAACTGACTTGTTTTCCCACTGTTTCCTTCTCTGACCACTCTTGTTTTTGTGTTTTTTTTTAACATTTTTTTCTATTTATATTAAGAAATGTATTTATTGCTTGTATTTGAATTGACTTGTACTGCATTCCGACAAAATTAACACGACTAATCTTTCAATTCAACCCAAAACTAACAGAACAGGACATTAAATTAGGCTTAGCACCAACTCATATACACATTTAAATAGCTCCCTGATTTATTTTTTCCATAAATAAACAAATAAATGTCAATACAAACAACAAGACTTAATCTAACTTTAAATAAAAAGTGCATCGACGAACTCATGTTATGGTAAAAGCTAATCACTCAGCTTTTACCTTTAGTATGCTTTTCATTTAACTTTAAATAAAAAGTGCATCGACAAACTCATGTTATGGTAAAAGCTAATCACTCAACTTTTTCCTTTAGTATACTTTTCATCTAACTTTAAATAAAAAGTGGATCGACAAACTCATGTTATGGTAAAAGCTAATCACTCAGCTTTTACCTTTAGTATGCTTTTCATTTGACTTTAAATAAAAAGTGCATCAACAAACTCATGTTATGGTAAAAGCTAAATACTCAGCTTTTACCTTTAGTATGCTTTTCATTTAACTTTAAATAAAAAGTGCATCGACAAACTCATGTTATGGTAAAAGCTAATCACTCAACTTTTTCCTTTAGTATGCTTTTCATGCTCTCCCTCAATCAAACACACGCACATGATTGACCCACTGATGTTACGATAAGAGCTAATGTCTCCGCCTGAACGCCTGAACTCCTTTCCTCTTAATCACACACTTTTTTTTTCAACCACAGTCGTTGTAAAATCTCAATATTATCGATGGTCTAATGTTATTCTTCATGTTTTAGTGGCTCCGCCTCCTGTCGGTTATCCAATCGGAAGGCGCGGGGTGGGTAGCGAGGAGAGAGGGAGACCGAGGGTAAGAGCAGGAACGAGGGAGAGAGAGGCTCTGCTGCATCTGAGCCCAAATAATCGACCTGTCGTATAAACGAAAATGCAGATCCTGATGTCCGTCAAATTCCCAATATAGGTGCGGAAAAGGAAACCAAAACACTCGTATCTCAAGGCAACCAAGACGCTCGTATCTCAAGAATGTATTTGTATCGTTTTCCGAGAAAAATATCTCGGTATGTGTTGTTCGTGCCAACCGTTTCCTCGTCTCTGCCTTCTTTTGGTTCTTGTTTACGTGGCCTCGCATCCGACGTGTGATTGGTGAGCCTGGCGAATGTATATTTTGCTTATTGTTGTTTTGATGATGTCGTCAAGTGGAATGTAACACTGTTTTTTTTTGGGGACACAACAAAACTTGGATGTTTTGCACTCAATCTATCAAAAAAAAATCTCCCGGACACTGGATTATTTGCAGTTCATACTTAGAGCCCCAGTGTGTAATATTTGACCACTAGATGGCACTGTACTGTCTAACGAGAATCAAAACCAGTGCCAGAGAGCATAGAGTAGCAGCAAGATGCCAGGCAAACATGGCAGGATGTAAAAGAAATAGTAATTTCTTGACCTATGATTTTTTTTACAAAAAAATGAAAATTGGTATGATTGTTCATGTTAGAATCTGGGGTGACTCCGTCCACCAGAGGGCGCCTAATCGCTTTGTCCAATCACCCTTCACCTGTCCCTAATAAAGACATTTTGGACAGTACACAAAGTCAAGTGAATTTCATTTTCCACCATTACCATTTTCCAGTTTTATCTTTGCTTCTGAGGTTTGGTTTTCTGGTTCGACATTTTTTGATTCTGCAGTGGACCCAAACGCAAAAAGCAGGAAGCAGGAATCAAGGCCATGTGCTCATACATGACATTGTTTAATCAAAAATAAATAAAGGAAAAGTAACAAAAAAATACAACAATAAAACTAAATACCTGAAAAACAAAAAACAAACCTCGTAAATAAAACAAAAAAATAGAAAACTGTCCGAACCAGAGAACAAAAACCAAACCTCGGAAACATAAACCAACAACAATAAAACCGTCTGGACCAGAATACAAAAACTAAACCTCAGAAACTTGGATAAAACTGTAAAAGGTGATGGCGGTATGAAGGATGAAAAATGCATGGTTTGAAATGAAAACTGCGCCTGTCCCTATTACTAACCGATTGACGCCCTCTAGTGGACTGAGTAGCGCCAGATCCTAACAGTTCAGGTATTCTTCCCTACTATTTAAATCAAGGTTGTTGTATTTTTTACTAAATGAAGATATTTTTTTGGTACCACTAGGAGGCACTAAATATTACACACTGTCTCTTTAAGGAATTTTGCTATTTTGTGTTTATAAAGTCAATGGTCGGTGCAGTTCTTGTTTATGGTCACCAGGGTGAAATAAATCCTTTCAAAGATTGTCTCCTTTGTCGTGATGCATTACTCGGACTGGTTTCGGATACTTTTTTTAGCTGTGAGCGTTTAAAACACAGGTGTCAAACAAGTGGCCCGCGGGCCAGATCAGGCCCGCTAAGGGATTGAATCCGGCCCGTGAGACAACACTCAGAGAAGCGCAAGAGAAAAACAAGCTGCAGGTTCTCACAAAGTCACTGTAATTGTATTTCTTTCTTTCTTTCTCTCTCTCGCTCTCTCTCTTTTCCACCCCTTTTCTCCCACTCTCTCTTTCACTCTCTGTGTCTCTTTCTCTTCCTTTGTTGCTCTTTGTCTCTTTCTCTCTGTGTGTCTTTTAACCTCTTTTGCTCTAACTTCATTTTTTCCTTTTCTCTCTTTTCTCTCCCCCCCTCTCTCTCTCTCACTCTCTCTGTCGCTCTCTCTCTTCTCTCTTTCTCTCTCTCTCTCTCTCTCTCTTTATTTTCCACCCCTTTTCTCCCACTCTGTCTCTTTCACTCTCTGTGTCCCTCTTTTTCTCTTCCTTTGTTGCTCTTTGTCTCTTTCTCTCTCTGTGTCTTTAAACCTCTTTTGCTCTAACTTCCTTTTTTCCTTTTCTCTTTTCTCTTTCTCTCTTCATACCCTTTGTGCTTTCTTTACTCTTTTCTCTCCTTCTGTCTTTCTATTTCTCTTTGGATTTCTTTCTTCCTCTCCCTTCCTTTTCCTCCTCTCTCACGACTTTTTATCTTTTGTTTTTCACGCTCTCTCCCTCTCTCCCTTTTTCTATCTTTGTCTCGCCCTCTCTCCTTTTCCCTCCCTCTTTCTCTTATTTCTTTATCTCTTCTTTTTTCTCTTTAATCTACTAGTCCGGCCCCCGACAAAATGTTTGTTCTATCGTGTGGCCCCCGAGTTAAAAGGAGTTTGACACACCTGTTCCACACGACTAAAAATTCAACGTGCGATAAAAAATACACATGATTAAAAACTCAATAAATTCAAAATTATATGAAGAAGGTAACAACTAAAATCATTTTGTTCTGAAATATCTTACGGGGTGTAAAGAAGAAATCAGAGTAAAATTAGGTATAAGAAAACCCCATTTTTTCAAATGATTTATTTTCATATTTTACTCTTTACTCTTTTCACTGTTTTTGCAACTACCTCTCTCCTTGCTACCCACCCCGCGCCTTCTGTTTTGTACTACACATTTATATCATTATTATCGTTTTGTAAAATAAGAATATATGTAACTAAGACAAGGAATTTAAACATTTTCAGATTTTACTATATTTTAACTCTATTATGTGTGAGTGAGAGAGAAAGAAAGAGAGAGAGGGGGGGGGGGAGCCTGAGAGAGAGCCAGAAAGAGAGCCACAGAGAGAGTCAGAGAGAGAGGGGGGGGTGGATAAAAGAGAGAGAGCGATAGAGAGAGAGGCAAAGCCAGAGAGACAGAGACAGAGACAAAGAGACAGAGACAGAGACAGAAACAGAGACAGAGACAGAGAGACAGAAAGAGAGAGAGAGCCAAAGAGAGGGACAGAGAGAGACAGAGACAGAGAGAGAGAGAAAAACAGAGAGAGAGAGAGAGGACCAGAGAGAGAGACAGAGACAGAGAGAGAGAGACAGAGAGACGGAGAGAGAGAGCCAGAGAGAGCCAGAGAGAGAGCCAGAGAGAGAGCCAGAGAGCCAGAGAGAGAGAGCTAGAGAGAGAGAGCTAGAGAGAGAGCCAGAGAGCTAGAGAGAGCGAGAGAGAGAGCCAGAGAGAGCCAGAGAGAGAAAGGGAGAGCCAGAGAGAGCAAGAGCCAGAGCCAGAGAGAGAAAGAGCCAGAGAGAGCCGGAGAGAGCCAGAGAGAGCCAGAGAGAGCCAGAGAAAGCCAGAGAGAGAAAGAGCCAGAGCCAGAGAGAGAAAGAGCCAGAGCCAGAGTGCGAGAGACCCAGAGAGAGAGAACTAGAAAGAGAAAGAGAGACAGAGAGAGAGAAAGACAGAGTGCCAGAGAGAGAGAGAGAGACAGAGAGAGAGTCAGAGAGAAAGAGCCAGAGAGAGAGAGAGAGAGAGACAGAGCCAGATAGATAGAGGGAGAGAGAGACAGAGAGAGAGCCAGAAAGAAGGAGCCAGAGAGAGAGAGAGAGAGACAGAACCAGATAAATAGAGGGAGAGACAGACAGAGAGAGAGAGAGAGAGAGAGACAGAGAGCCAGAGAAAGAGAGAGGCAGAGAGCACCAGAGAGTGCCAGAGAGGGCCAGAGCCAGAGAGAGAGCCAAAGAGAGCCATAGTGAGCGAGAGAGAGAGAGAGAGACTAAGAGAGAGAGAGAGAGAGAGAGAGAGAGAGAGAGAGAGAATGAGAGCGATAAAACAGGTACAATTGAGTGAAATGTGAACAAGAATACTATTATGTGTATTTCGATCAAATCTATATCATATAATGTATATAACTTTTTGTGGTAAGCATGTTTGGTTTTCAGTGCTTGGTGCTCGGCGTCGCAACCTCCTAGCTCGCCCTTGTAGCATCTTCATTTGACTGGCAAGGTCTTGTGAAAACGTGCAGTTAAAACAGCTTCCGGTTTCTTCACCTTTTCACAGCGTTCCTTTCCAGTGAGCTTTCTGAAGTCACGGATTTCGGTGACCCAAAAAAATCCACTGTCCTCTGAGTGGCGGCCCTCGCAGTCAACTTTTCTTTTTTATTTACAGTCGCCATGCGGTAAACAGGGTGGGCTATCGTTCTCACAGAAAGCCCTGGGCAGAATGCAGTCATTTAACATGAGTACTACTTTTTTTGGGTACAAATTTGTTTTATACTTCTATACTACTTTCATGACGGAGTGATCGTGAGTCATTATTAGCCTGATTCTGAGGTTATTTTGGAATGAGGACTTCAGGTCGGTGTGGGCTTCAAGCTCTTTTTTTTTATCGGTTCTCTCTTGCTGCAGTCTCTTAACTCTTGCTTTTTTCCCTCTCTCGCATTTTCCCGTTTTAAATCTAACAGCATCTCCCTGAAATTCCCGAAATCCACGAAGTCCATTTGGAATTTTGTGGAAAGCCGTTTTTCCGTCCGTCCTTCTGTGCCTTGAACGCAGCATCGGTCTTATGTAAGAGGCTTCTTACGCGATTAGGATTCAGCTGCCTGTCTCACTGCCGAACTGTCTGTGTTCTTTGGAGCTTGGTTTCCATGGCAACAGAAAGACGTGAATGAAAGCTGAGTGGAAACGATGAACACATTTTTTTGTCCTTAAAGTAAAACTATCAGCAAGTGAAGTTTGTTTTTATAAATCCAAAAGGGAGCTTTGAGGCCAAAACACGTGACGTCGACCACGTGCACGTGACGTCACCTTGCAGAATGAGAGCCATGACGGACGACAGAAGCACCCTAGCCATCAGCAAGTCAAGTTATATTTATTTGTTTAGCCCAGGGGTGTCAAATTCACACGATAGAACAAACATTCTGTCGGGGGCCGGACTAGTAGATTAAAGAGAAAGAAAAAGAGGTAAAGAAATGAGAGAAAGAGGGAGGGGGTAGGAGAGAGGGTGGGACAAAGAAAGGAAAAGAGAGAGGGAGAAAGCGTGAGAAACAAAAGATAAAAAGTCGTGAGAGAGGGGGGAAGAAAGGGAGAGGAAGAAAGAAATTCAAAGAGAAATAGAAAGACAGAAGGAGAGAAAAGAGAAAAGAAAGCGCGAAGGGTATGAAGAGAGAGAGAGAAAAGGAAAAAAGGACGTTAGAGCAAAATAGGTTAAAAGACACAGAGAGAAGGAGACAAAAAGCAACAAAAGAAGAGAAAAAGAGAGACACAAAGAGTGAAAGAGAAAGAGACAGAGTTCGAGAAAATGAGTGGAAAAGAGAGAGAGAGAGAGAGAGAGAGAAAGAGATAAATAAATCCAAGTAGAGTGTCTTTGTTCGAGGCACCTGGCTTTGGCAACATCAAGTTGACATATTTCAACCTGCAGTTCGTTTTTCTCTTGCGCTTCTCTGAGTGTTGTCTCGCGGGCCGGATTCAATCCCTTAGCGGGCCTGATCTGGCCCGCGGGTCGCCTGTTTGACACTAATTTTCACTTTTGGATGACCAGCTCAGTAGCCTAGATGGTAGTGTGCCCGCTTTGAGACTGGGAGGTCGCTGGTTCGCGCCTCGACCGAGACATACCTAATTGGTGTAATGGCGGCGCCCTCTGGCTGCGGCTGCATCGACTCGCTACAACGGGTCAGGTGTATCGACATTTCGTTCTGTGTACATTGTTACAAAGAATGACAATACAATGGAAATTATTATTATTATTATTAATTGACTCATGTACGATTGCAAAGGTTGCACGGCCTACGAACATCATTTGCTTTTTCAATTCTTTCACAAGATTTCCATTTCTTTTTTTTTCCTGGTATCTTTTGTCGCATAATACTGACATTTTTGGGGGCTTTTTTAGTCGGTTGCACGATACAGAACTGTATTTAATCCCATTTTTGAGTGGAAGTACAATGTTGGCAACAAGATTGACTTGATATCATTGGAAATTATTTGAATGCAACACAAACTTTTTCTTCTTTTCCCTGTTTTTTTCTATTATTTTTTTTAATTCCTTTAAAAAATATCATTGTGTTTATTTTTTCCTAGCTGTTACTTTTTTCTTTTTGTTCTCTATTTACTTTTTTCCTTTGTTTGTTTCTTTTCTTTTTTTCTGGCTTTTTTCTGAATTTTCCTTCTTTTTTCTCTTCCTTTTGTTTCTTTTTTTTCTCAGCTTTTCACTACCTTTTCATTTTGGTATTTTTTTCATTTTTGTTCTATTCCCCCCCTTCCTTTAAGTCAATTTGTGCACAATTTTACATAATATTTGGTCGTGTAGGGATGAAAGAAGCAAAAACAACCCGGAGAGCCGTTTGGGACCCAAAAGAGCCGGTTCCTTTTAGTGAGCCGAGCCGAAGAAGCCGGTTCTCGAAAAACTCTACTGACTTTACTCAACTTCGTTCTACTTCGACCTTGACTTCCAAATACCGCATTTAGAACACAACGTCAGGGAAACCCGTGTATTTTGACCTTCATGCACTGTCACTTTGACTTAATTGGCTTCTTAATTAACAATTTCGAGCCCTGATTTTTGTGAGCAGGCTAGATTTTTTGGTGCGCTGAGAATGTGCGGGCAATGCGCGATTAGAGGGAACATTGGGCAAGACCCTTGCATGGCTGACGTCGCTATCGTCGTGTGATAGTGTGTATTTTAAGTGTAAAGCAGATTGTAAAACGCTTCCGTGTCTCGAACATCGCTATATAAACACCGTCCATTCACCATTGCAGCAGACGAACATTGCGCATGCGCACATTCCCTAACAGGAAGTGTATGGTTCCTACCAGCTGATGTTGCTACATCGAAGTCAACACCGAAGCGTCATTATTTAGGGTAAATGTCTTCCTTTTCCTCTCTCATAGCCTCCTTTTTATTATTCCTAAGACATAAACGTCGCCACAATATGATAATGACTGTGATATTCGAGCCCTTTAACACTTTCGTATTCCCTCCTCACGTCCAAGCTTCAGCGGTCATGCTAACTACCAAAGAAATGATAACATCCAATGGCGTCATGGTGGGAATAAACAAGGAAACTCGTAAAATGGTGGCCGACGGGATGAACTAGCCCGCTGTCAGGTGTTTACTCAGCGTTCTTGGGCAAGACGACAGGAACGGCATCATTCGCCGTGGACATGTTATTAACTCATTCAATGCCAAGTGTAGGGGAGATGGTGAGCCACGCTTGAGACAACAGTGAGCAACCGAAATCCCAAGTGTGGCAAGATAATCCATTATCAGACATGTCCAAAACTTGACATCAAGTTACATTTTGCTGAGTTTCCGGCAATGCAAAATTATTTTTCTCTTTTGAAGGAATTGACTCATGTACTATTGCAAAGGTTGTACGGCCTACAACCGTCGTTTGTTCTTTCAATTCTTTCACAAGATATCCATTTTGTCGCATAATGTTAACATTTTTGGGGGCTTATTGAGTCGGTTGCACGATTCAGAACTGTACTTAATCACATTTTTTAGTGGAAGTAAGATGTTTGCAACAAGATTCACTTGATATCATTGGAAATTATTTGAATGCAACACAAACTTTTTCTTCTCTTTTCCGTGTTTTTTTTCTACTTTTTTAAAAAATTCCTTTAAAAATAATCTCATTGTGTTTATTTTTTCCGAGCTGTTACTTTTTTCTTTTTGTTCTCTATTTACATTTTTCCTACATTTCTTTTTCTTCTGGCTTTTTCTAAATTTTTCCTTCTTTTTTTCTCTTCCTTTTGTTTCTTTTTTTCTCAGCTTTTCACTACTTTTTCATTTTGGTATTTTTTGCATTTTTGTTCTATTCCCCCCTTCTTTTAAGTCATTTTGTGCATAATTTTACATAATATTTGGTCATGTTGGGATGAAAGAAGCAAAAACAACCTGAAGAGCCGTTTAGGACCCGGTTCCTTTTAGTGAGCCGAGCCGAAGAAGCCGGTCCCCGACTAACTCTACTAACTCTACTCAACTTCGTTCTCCTTCGACTCGACTTCAAATTACCGCATTTAGGACACAACGTCAGGGGAACCCGTGTATTTTGACCTTCATGCACTGTAACTTTGACTTGAGTCGCTTCTTAAATAGTCATTTTGAGCCCTGATTTTTGTGTGCTGGCTAGATTTTCTTGTGCGCTGAGAACGTGCGCGATTGCGCACGCGCGCAGCTTAGAAGGAACACTGGTGCCAGCCATTTTAGAATATAGAATATACCTTTATTGTCATTGTTACAAAATGGGTTAACATCTTGTGACAACGAAATTGGGCATGACACTCAAGTATCACACATTCACAGTGAGGTAAAGAAACCAAGAAGATAAGGAACAGAGAAGATAAGGTTAAAAAAAACAAGGAGGATAAGGTTATAGTTAGAATTTACACAAAGAAATGACGGCATGTAGGATGTTACATACAGTTGGTATCGTAAGGGTTTGTGCAATTATGCATTTGGTGCAAAAATAGTCAACATAGTGCCGCTAAAACCCAAACTGTGATTTCTGATTTTCAAAATACTCCCATCACTAAAAAAAACCCCTCGATAAATCCTTGAAAAAACGCAGTGCCTTGCGATTGCACAATCACACTACATCACATCACGATTAGATTAGATTTCTGTTGATCGTGCAACCCAACTGTCTGATATTTTTGTGTTCTACGTTAGTCATCTTTCGATCGGGTGCACAAATGTGTACAGCAGTTAAACCAAATGCATCCAGCTTCAATTGTTCTGTGAATGAATGAAAACTTTATTTCGAACTTTAAAATAAAACCAGAACAATAACTTGACAACAAAATAATGTTACATAATATGTTTGAAAAGGGGTAGTAAGAAGCAGATGCTTATATTCCCTTCATCTTCCCTATTAAATACACCAATAACAATAGTAATAATATTACTGTATTTTTCGCACTATAAGGCGCACCGGGTTACAGGGCGCACCCCGAAAAAAATCGTTTTTGGTCCTATTTTTGACATACATAAGACGCACCGGATTATAAGGCGCTACAATGGGAACGTGGACAAAACAGTCAGATAGTTCAGTCCAACTTGTTACCTCCTTAACATTCCCAAAGCTTGCAAAGACGCAAATACGTGTCGAGAACACGTGCGGATGCGGTGTCCGTACGATGTCACTCAAATGCATCGTTCCATCATTCGGAAGGTTCAAGTCTTGGGATTCAAGAAATGCCACACATTCCTTAGTTTCTATTTTCTTTTTCGCTCGCAACTTTACCGTGCATATGACAATAAACACTTGGAATTGAGTTGAATTTAAAAATAGACACTCCATTCCATCCATTATCTGCACCGTTTATCACAGAAACATCGAGTTCAGTCTGAAACAAGATACAGGGACAATATAAAACCCGGAGTAGCTCACCGAAGTCGTTGTGTTCATAATAATGTGCAGCCAATGTCCTCTTATATCCGTGAGTGCAGTAAATCCAGGAGAATAAAATATTTACGAATACAGAATAGAAAAAAATGCTTTCTGTGTGCCGTCAGCCACGTGCTATACGCATTCATCTTTTTCGGCCAATTGCAGGCTTTGTTTTGCCGTTTAAGCCAATGCCAGCCTGCAAATGATAAAAAGGATCCGCCTCTTGACCTCCGAATAACTTTAGCCAATAGTGATCGATTCAACTGATGATTGACACATTGGTTAGCCAATGAAACGCCGGTAAATAAATCCCAGCATACACCGCGTAATACTTGGCGTACGGGGGAAAATCGAGTCGGCGGCTGCAAGTTAGTTGGAAAACCTAATGTTGATCCATAAATAAGGCGCACTGTATTATAAGGCGCATGGTCAGCTTTTGAAAAAAATAAAGGCTTTTAGGTGCGCCTTATAGTGCGGAAAATACGGTAATAATAAAGTTATGATATAACAATAACAACAAAGTTAACCATAGTTCTAGACGCACTATTCCCAATCTTTCGTATCACTCATACCCCATTTTCTTCATCTCTGTATTCCGCCAGTAATGTTTTTTTTTTGTATATAAATTCAAACAAGTGAATACTTGGACATTGTTTAATCTGGTCTTGTAAATTGTTCCAAAGTTTGACTCCACACACAGACACACACATACTTTTCCTGGTGGTTCTCACCTTTGGGATTTTGAATTTACTACTTAAGTTATAATTTCCCTCTATCCGAATGAATAATTTTTGGATGTTTTCTTTGTCCTTAAATAACAGTGGTGCAGTGAAAAAATTTACTAAATCATCCTATTTTAATAATTTGGACTGCAGGAATGAAATATGAGTATAATCTCGATAGCCTACCCTGTGAATGGTTGTAATTGCACGTTTTTGGAGGATAAAAATGCTGTACTGAGTCGGTGTGATGTTCTCTTAGCTCGATCACACAGGGCTGCCGGAACGTCATCAGCGAGGTTTGGAAGCACAGGTCGGAAGCAGAGCAATAAGCGAACTTCGCCCCCTCCCTCCCCGGCACCCAAAATCGGGTCGCTATGAGCTCCAGAGGGAGCGGTGGGCGCTCCAACGGCGCGCTGCCGCAGACAAAGATCTGCCAGTTCAAACTGGTGCTGCTGGGCGACATGGCCGTGGGCAAGTCCAGCTTGGTGCTGCGCTTCGTCAAGGGACAGTTTGATGAGTTTCAGGAGACCACCATCGGAGGTGAGGGCAGGCTGCACTGAGCGTGATGAAAATGTTTTAAGAATGATTCCAAAATCCATGTATTTGTATCTCACAGCTGCCTTCCTGGCCCAGTCGGTATGTTTAGATGACACCACTGTCAAATTTGAGATCTGGGACACAGCAGGACAGGAACGATACCACAGCCTGGCCCCTATGTACTACCGAGGAGCTCAAGCTGCCATTGTAGTTTTTGACATCACCAAACCGGTACGCAACGCACGTTGGTTATATTGATACTATTGCGATTTATAATACAGCAAAGAGAAGGTTTTACAGTAAATCGGGAAAGTAACTTACTGCCATTGGGGGAAGGGCCTTAGTCAGAGAGGTTACCATGTCAAGTCATGTTGATTTGTATATCACAAGGAGTTTCAAAGGTCTGCATAGACCACAGATGATTGCAAGCTACAGTCTATGATTACACCATCCCTTGATCTAAAACCTACATGAAGGAAAGGAAACACTCAAAACCTCAGTCAAGTCTAGTCATGTTTATTTGAATAGCCCTTCATCACAAAGAGTCTGAAAGGGCTGCACAGACCACAGATTATTGCAAACTACTGACTATTATGACACCATCCCCTAATCTAAAACCTACATGAAGGCAAGGGAAAACTCAAAACTTCAGTCAAGTGTAGTCATGTTTATTGTGTAGTCCTTAATCACAAGGAGTTTCAAAGGGCTGCATAGACCACAGATGATTGCAGAGAGGAGAATCATCAAGAAAGACATACCCCAAAAGCCTTGTGGCTGTGATCAGAGTAAAAGGTTTTGCTAAGTATTAACTCAAAGCAGATCAATATTTTTGCAAAGTCTAATTTTTAATGTTTGTATGTTAGCACAATATAAAATGTTCACAATCGTGTCTCACAATATGTTGATTCATTGAAAATCTGTTTCATCTACGAGTTTGAAGCCTGAACCATGGCAATTTGCCAAAAAAGGGTGGCCAATACTCAGCGTTGGGTAGGGTTACTTTAGCCTGATTACTTTCAATTACTTTTGGATGACTCCGATACCAAATATGCTGATAAAAGACAAAAGAAACTAAATATCAATAAAATGACTCAATTTTGTGCAGGCTTAGGGAGTAACGGAATACATGGAACGGCAAAAATGATGTTGGCAAGCTGTTTGGATTGATTTTCGTTTTGTTTCTGTCACATTTGATGTTAGTTTTGCTGGAGATCAAAGCCAGGAGAGAAATCTTACCACATGTTATGAGTCATCATTTTATTCATATTTAGTTTCTTTTGTCTTTTATTAGCATATTTGGTATCGGAGTCATCCAAAAGTCATTGAAAGTAATCAAGTTAAAGTAACCCAACCCTGCCAATACTTTTGCAAGTCACTGTATTAGAAAGCCCATTGTGCTGTGCCATCATCGACTGTATCTAGCGACTGTTTGTTGGCATGCACAGGAAACCTTTGAGAGGGCCAAGGCTTGGGTGAAGGAGCTTCAGCGGCAGGCCAGTCCCAACATCGTCATTGCTTTGGCAGGAAATAAGGCGGACCTGGCCGAGAAGAGGCTAGTCGAGTATGAGGTAAAATGGCAAAGGGTACCTTTTTGGAAACCTCGTATTCAGTGATTCAGATTTTGCATGCAATTGTTTTCCACAACGTTGAACTATTAATGTTTGTCAATGTGTAGGAAGCACAGACGTATGCCGAGGATACGAGCCTTCTCTTTATGGAAACTTCAGCAAAGACGGCCATGAACGTCAATGAGCTCTTCTTGGCCATCGGTGAGTTGCTTTAAACCAGTCATCCATTATCTGCACCGCTTATCCTCCGTAGGGTGGCGGGGGTGCTGAGCCCATCCCAGCTGTCCTCGGGCAGTGGACATTTTTTTCATTTGTTTCGCTAATGTTATGATGTAAAAATGAAAGTGGTGCGCCAAAAAGGCAAGACGAGTTGAAAGACGCAAACTCTGCTCTTATATGTTGATTTGTCGATCGATTATTTGTTAAAATAGGTTATTGACCACCCTCTTTAAGGGAAACATGCTTTTGATGTGAGGCCAGGGATGCTCCTCCTCTTCTAGTCAAGTCATTTTTTATTTGTATAGCCCTTAATCACAGAGTCTTAAAGGGCTGCACAGATTATTATGACACCATCCCCTGATCTGAAACCAACATGAGGGCAAGGAAAAACTCAAAAACCTCAACAGGAAAAGGAAGGAAAATGAAAGGACCGCACATGTGGCATCCCTCTTTCAGGATGACCAGGCTGCAATGGATGTTGCAATTACAAATAGTACAGAGATATTGACACCAAAAATATCTAGGTTATTCATATGCTATAGAGTAGAAGTGTGTTTTAAGCTTAGATTTAAACATAATCAGTCAAATTTTCCATCTGTTTCATTCGTTAACAAAATTTCCCCCGCTGAAGTTGAATATGGTCACGTGACGAGGCTATTACGTTTGATTGGTTGAAAATGGTCGAGCCTGGGGGAGTTCTGAGTCAAAATAATTGCGCCTTAGCGGAGACAGACAGACGCGTACTTGCGTGTAGGGGATTAATCAAGTAACCAAGTATCGACTTCAATGGTGCCTAATATAGCGGAGTAAGAGTACTGTTTCTTCTTCACAAATTTACTCAAGTAAAAGTATAGGGATTTCAAAATACTCCCAGAAGTACAAAAATTCCCCAAATTTACTCAAGTAAATAATGAGTAAATGCTGCTAAGAATCCATAACATGTGAGACACAAATGAGAAAATAAACCAATAGTATTACATATTTACATAGTAAATGTACTCTGTTACTCCCCACCTCTGGTTATTTGAGGTATCCATGCAAAAAAAGAACCAAAATGAAAGTTCTGCTTGAAATGCATCATTTCGCAAAAATCCGTTTGATTTTGGAACGAGTCTTCTCAAGAAATTTTTGTGATTTTTCAACTAATGGTTTACGAAACAACGACTAAAAACAAGCAAATGAAAGCTGAGAATTATACAAATTAACATCACTTTCGGTCCTATGTTTATATTACTACGCAACAAAATTTATGTAGGCCTTCAAAAACATACATAGCGGAATACATCTCGAGTAGTCACCGCCATGATTGTCTGGCATTTGCTGCTACGATGTCCCCATTTGACACTAGTTTTCAATTGTGTTCGATAATACAGTGCCATCTAGTTGTCAAATATTATACTATGTACCTTTAAGAGTTGACGGGAAAAATTTAAGGCCAGCTGTCATTTCGACGGGTTGAAAATCCATCCATAAACCGCAGCAGCCGAACGAATCTAGTGCGACATTTTGAGAAAGAGAGTCAGAGAGAGTGAGTGAGAGAGATAGAAAATATGAATGAATGCAGGGGGAATAATAAAAAAAATAAAGTCCAGGCCTGACCTAAACGTAATGATTGACATTTTAAGCCTAAAATTTGGGTTGTGCCTGGGCTTAAGATCTCCCCTATGCATCTTTTTCCGTATATTTGATTCTAAAAAAAAAGTGTATTTTTTCACGTCTTTAGATCACATTTACAGAAAAAAGTTATAGTTTCCAACAATTCAAAATAGGTAAATATTTAAGTAAAACATGAATTACCTCTCCATAATTAAAATGGGAAATTAAAAACAAATCTGATCTGCTACTCATCACACTCGTCCTCCACTATTGCGTAAATTAACTGGTTACTGTGCTTGATCCGCTTCATGCGCCCCTTTATGGGCCTCAAACTGGACACATCTCCAGCGTGCTAAGAACATTTTTATTGTTTAATATCTCATGCAATCATTCAATATGATTGGTGTAAAGAAGAGGCGAGACGTTTCTTTTAAAACAAAAGTGGAATAAGAAAGCTTGATGCGGTTGAGAAAATGGTGGGATCGCTTTTTTTCGGCCACTTTTTACCACGGAGGAGGACCTCTTGAAGCGCATCTTCCAAGAGTAAGTTAAACTCAACTTGTTTTATCTTTATAGAGCACATTATTTTATGAAATGTTTATTTTTTAGGACAAAACATTACAGATTCCTTTATATAAACCTTAAACATACAAAATATAGCACTTAAGCATCTTACAAAAAATAAGGTTCTCATTTTTAAGTAGGGCAGCGTCTGTACCTGTTGACTGTATGTGTATGTGGTGCCTCCTGTAGATCACTGAAACAGGGTGGGTTTATATTTCGACCGGTCGTACAGTGTATCAGAACATGTATCCTGTCTCCCCTTTTTAACCCCCGACTTCTCACTCTTCACACCCGCCAGCCAAAAAGATGCCAAAAACAGACACCCAAAACCCAACACACGCAGCGCGACATCGAGGGGTCAACCTCCAGGATCCCGACGCGCACTCCACCAGAGCTTGCTGCGGCGGGAACTAGACCACTCGTAGCTCCTTCCAAGTGAATTCCACCGCCTCAATCCCCTAAACGCACCTTCTCCCCTCTCTCTCTAAGAGAAGCATCCGTGAATCAAGCCAGCCAGCGGCATCACTAGAGGACACAAAATGCGTATAACATGCAGTGTATCGTTTCAGTTCGACTCTCGTCCGATAAGCGACACTTGTACAAAGAATGAAGCAATAGGAGCTCCAATAAACTCTGCTACATGCACTTACCACGCTTTACCTGTCTGGTCCTCTGGATCCAAATGCTAACCGACTCAATATAAGAGTGTTATTTTGAAGTATTTATGTCTAGACAAGGCCTCATCTATATTTATTGCTACCAGGCATACAGTAAAAATTTGCCATATTTCAGTCTTCAAAGTCAAAAATTAAGAAAAAAAAAAATCAATATTTTCTAAGAATCCATAACATGTGAGACACGATTGAGAAAATAAACCAATATTATTTACACTCATACTGTGTAAAAGTAGACATTGCAACAAAGATTTGCCCCCTTTGAGTTAGTACTTTGTACAACCTACTTTTGTTGCAATCAGTCAAGTATTTTGGGGTTTTACACATCCTGAAACAGAAATATTTGCCCATTCTGCTTTGCAAAACAGCTCAAGTTCCTTAATGTTTGATAGTGGTCGTTTTTTTGCAGAGTGTTTTTAAGATCTTTCCACAAATGCTCTATAGGATTGAGGTCCGGACTTTATATTGTTAGATTTAAACCATCCCTTTGTTGATTTTGCTTTGTTTGCGGTCGTTGTCTTATTGGAAGGTGAACCTGAGCCCCATTCTCAGGACTTATGCAGACTTCAATATATTTTCTGCCAGAATCACTGTGTTTGGCTCCATTTATCTTCCAGTGCCTGCTGGAGAAAAGCAACCCCAGGGCATGAATGATGCTCCCACACCCATGTTTGACAGTGGGGATGGTGCAGTGTTGCTCTTGCGCAAACGCTTTGCATTGAGCTAAAAAAAGTTTGATTTTCATCTCAAGAGGACTTTGTTCCACGTTCTTTAGGTCCTCTCTGTGATATCTTGCAAACGCCAAACGAAGATCTTCAAAGGCCTTTTTAATGTATTCTTGCAGAAAGAGCTTTCTTGTCGCCACTCTTTTTCATAAAGGACAGATGTGTTCCAGAGTATAACTAAGTTACGCACAGATTGTCCCACCTCAGCTGTGTATGCCAGCAGGTCAGCCTGTGTTATAATGGACCTCTTGGTTGCTTCACTGGTTAGTTTTCTCCTTGTTTGTACCTGAGTTAAGAGAGATGCCGAGGTTTTGGTAAGTTTGTAGTGGTTTTATGCGCTCTCCATTTTGATATTAACCGAGACTTGGCGACACACAGGTGAACTCTGTCATTTACATCGGATCATCCAAAAGTCACCAGGGAACTTAAGTAATTTGGTTCCATTTCTTTGATTGCGTCTCACCTAATGTTGATTCTTAGAAAATATTTTCAATTTTTTTTATTTATAAGTTTGAATAATGGAAATATGTCAAAGTACTTGGGTGGTGAGGGGGCAATACTTTCGCAAGGCATGTAGCTACAATAAAAGCATGAGCCACAATGCATACCATGACTCAAACATGAAGTTAATGAAAATGTGAGTGTAGCAGGTAGTGAGGATTCCTGTTTTTTTTTAATTGATGCATTGGTAATAACTTTGTGTTGACTGATCAGAGTAAGTGTGTGTGTATGATTTTCGAAAACAGAAAAAAATTAATTTAATATTGTACAAACAAAATGATTTGAGTATAAATGTGTTAAATTGGGTTATCTGTGATCCATTACAAGTCCTACAAATCTCATGTGTGAATTTAAAGAACAGCTTCAAAAAGCAACATGTGGGTGTCCATTTTACGTTTTTCAGTTTTTGCATATTCTAATTTCTGAAACATTGCAACTGTGTGGCTTCTTAACTGTTTTGTGAGCATTTTTTGAAAGAATAACCAATAAACTGATAAATTGTAGCCGGGAATTTCACTTTGAACTGGTAATATACACTGCAGTGATGGTCTGTGTCTTTTACACCTAGGCCTTCAGTAGTACCACATCTGAATTATTTCCATTACTCAACTATTTTATGGCTTTAATACATTTACTGCAGACACAGTTGCTATACATACAAAAAGCATAAATAGCAGTGTCTGAAACTCATGACAAAAAGTTACTGGACAGCAGGGCACACAACTCTGAACAGTCGCCTGCCCCATTTTTCACAAGTTGAAACGCAATTTTCTGGCTGTTTTCCATCTGCCATCAGTATGTACCTGTATTGACTCATCTTCATTCATGCAATGTTTGCTACAGGCCACGAGAACTTCTTTCCACGATGCTTTTCATGTACTTTTACGTTTTGTAGCGTCATCAATTTTGTTCGCTTCTTTTGAATATTTCTTCTGGGGCTGAGGTTTTCGCTTGATCCCTAACCACTTATCCATTTTTCTTGTGTTCTCAGTGCGTCTACTCTGGAAAATAATATGCAAATGCACGACCTTATAACACTCGGGAAAGTCCGTCACACTCGTCTTCCACTATTGCTTAAATTAACGAGTTACTGCGCTTGATCCGCTTCATGCGCCCCTTATGGGCCTCAAACTGGACTAGATGATAATTCCATTTTGAAATATTTACCTTCAAATACAGTTAATAGCACATTTCATGAAGACATGACTCCGTTCAAATATGAAAAAAAAAGTATTTGCATTACTTGAAATGTGGTATTTTGAATCAAATCATAATCTCACTGAGTGGAATACAGTAATCCATCGCTGTATCCATACTTGGCGGATTTGAAATGGAATTCTTTTTATTGTCATTGATATCAAAACATGCATTGTGTTCTTCAGCGTATAGCACGCGGCAAATGCTACCCTGGGGGCCAGGTGGGCTTGACTGCGATAGGCTGGTGTATGCTGTCAGTCAAACAGCCTGGGTGGGCGGGAGCATGAGTCAATGTGTCCCCCAAAACAAATTGCAAAGAACAGCTACAGCGAGAGCTAGTATTTCGGCAGCTCGCTAAATCTGACCCCGAAGAAAGAAAAGAGTGGAAAGAAATGGTGATCACCAGCGATTATTATCAGGTCCGGGAAGGGACTGAGGCGGAGTTGGGAGAGAGAGCAATAGGGATGCTGCTGAACTTAATGATTGACTGAAATTTGGGTTGAACTTGGGACTGGGCTTAAGCTCTTTTCCACCGGATTTTAAATATTTTTTTTTTTTTATTGTCATTGATATCAAAACATGCATTGTGTTCTGCAGCGTATAGCACGGGGAAAATGCTACCCCAGGGGGCAGGTGGGCGTGACTGCGATAGGCTGGTGTGTCCTGTCAGCCAAACAGCCTGGGTGGGCGGGGGCATGAGTCAATGTGTCCACCAAAAACAAATTGCAAAGAACGGCTACAGCGACAGCTGGTATTCATCAATTAAATCTGACCCTGATGAAAGAAATAAGAGTGGAAAGAGAGGATTATCACCAGGTCCGGGAAGGGACTGAGGCGGAGTTGGGAGAGAAAGCAATAGCAATGCTGCTGAACATAATGATTGACCACCCCATTTATATTCCTTTTTTTAAAAAAATTGTCCTTTTTTGATGTCTTTACATCACATTTACAGAAAAATAGTTTCCAACAATAAAAAAGTAAAATATTTCTTGACGAGTAAAAAGATTGAATGACCTCTGCGTCACTAAAAAAGGAAATTAAAAACCGATCCGATCCGCTACTCGTCGCACTCGTCCTCTACTGTAGCGTAAATGATCTGGTTCCTGCGTTTGATCCGGGGCGTTTTGGTGCCGTTCCCGTCGCCCGCCTCGTCGCTGGTCCTTTTGAGGAAACGCTCGCCTTCCGTTTCTATGTCGTTAGACGAAAACGGACGCGGGACGGCTGGTGTGGAGTGTAGCAGGGGAGGCAGCTCCGAAAGGGGGGACATTGGAATAGGCAATACTTGCGATTTGGGCGGGGGCAAGACCAACCCCCCCGGCGTTTTGGAATCGGAACCACTTTCGGGCTCCTCTTCCTCCCACTCGTCTTCGATGCTGATCTCGTCGGGATTGAAAGAATTGGAAGCGCCGGAAATGTCGGTGGGGTACTCGCTGGGTTCGTCGCCGTCGCTCTGAGGGTCGTTTTCCGCTTCGGCGCCGCACTCCCTGTTGGCGTCTCCGACCCGACCCGCTTGGACGTAGAGGTCGGTGAGACCGAGGGTGGCGCAAAGCTCCGTGGTTTGGGGGTTGGCACGGCAGCTCGGGGTTGAGTGGTATTGTGGGCTGCCGGGGTTGTAAGGCGGCACGGTGCGGGTGAAGTTTTGCGGGATGGCGAGTTCCCCGCTCAGCTGCTCCACCACCTTCATCAGCTCATCTTCGGAGACGGTATAGTCCCACCTTGTGGGAGGAGATGAAGCACATACGTATCAGAAATGTTGTTTTCGGGATAGAGTCAATCGCAGGGATCGTAACACCTTCTTATAGTATTTCATGCACGAATTCAAGCACTTTTTCTAACGTTCCTGTAAAATTCGCCTAAAATCCAAATCCAAGACGTACCCAAAGTAAATTGAAAGCTATTCTTGAATTTTTGGAGGAAATGGAAGGTTCTGGTCTCTTTTGAAAGGTAAGACTCTGGAAGTGACACTAAGTCACAGGTGTCAAACAGGCAGCCCGCGGGCCAGATCAGGCCCGCTAGACCACACTCAGAGAAGTGCAAGGGAAAAACAAGCTGCAGCTTGAAATATATCAACCTGATGGTTCCAAAGGCACTGTACTTGTATTCATCTCTCTCTCTTTCCTTCCTTCTCTCTTTCTTTATTTCTTTCTCTCTGCTTTTCTCTTTCTCTTTCTGGGGCGGCAGTGGCTCAGGAGGTAGAGCGCTCGTCTTGGGATCAAGAGATCGCAGTTCGAATCCCGGCTCCTCCGTGTTACATGTTGAAGTGTCCTTGGGTAAGACACTGAACCCCTAATACCCCAATAAGCAGGTTAGCGCCTTACATGGCTGCATGGCCGCTATTGGGAAATGTGAAGCACACTGTAAAGCGCTTTGGGAAGTCTTGAAAAGCGCTATATAAATGCAGATTTCATTTATTTTTCTCTCTTTCTCTTTCTTTCTTTCTTTCTTTCTCTTTCTTTTACACCCCTTTTGCCCACTCGGTCTCTTTCACTCTCTGTGTCTTTTAACCTCTTTTGCTCTAACTTCCTTTTCTCTTTCTCTCTTAATACCCTTCCCGCTTTCTTTTCTCCTTTCTCTTCTTCAGTCTTTCTATTTCTCTTTGGATTTCTTTCTTCCTCTCCCTTTCTTTTCCCCCTCTCTCAACTTTTTATCTTTTGTTTCTCACGCTCTCTCTCTGCCTCTCTCCTTTTCCCTCCCTCTATCTCTTATTTCTTTCTCTCTTTTTCTTTCTCTTTAATCTACTAGTCCAGCCCCCGACAGAATGTTTGTTCTAAATTGTGGCCCCTGAGTTAAAATGAGTTTGACACCCCTGCACTAAGTGATCCTAACACTGAATAATCAGAGTTAGAACGCACAGAATTAGAGGGTTTTTATTATTTTTTGCAATCAAATGACTGCATAAGAGTGAAGCATGGGCATCTTATCTGTAGAAAACCCAGTGAGACAATAGCTTGAAGCCCTACCTGGTACCCTTTGATCACAATCTAAAAAAAACGAAACATTGTACTTTATACAGCCCTTAAAACTTTACATTTGTGTATTTTACTTTAGCCAATTTTCAGACATTGTGAAAGAGTTGTAAATGTTTGACTTCTCTTTCTAAAAGCGCAACAAAGGCGCGTAAAAATGAATCACGATTGGCTATGCGCACGCTGACCTCTGATTTGAATACACACCGAAATGTGTACAAATTTACATTGGGAATTCATTGGCTAACCCAGTGTTTTTCAACCAGTGTGCCGGGGCACACTAGTGTGCCGTGAGACCTTGTCTGGAATTCGCCCAATTTTATCTTTTCAAAAAATCAGGCCATTATTCAGTATTTTTGCTTTCTTCAGACGAGGAACTGTAATCGTCATCCATATCAGTAGGTGGCAGTAGATTTGTATATACTTTTTATAGACTAATTATCTGCTTATGAGGTAGCACACGACACAAAAAACCCAATTGGTTTAACAAAGCGGTTTAAGATTGCACTTTAAAAAATAAAAACAAAGCACATTATTCTTTTTTTTATTTTAAGTATTATTTTCTTCTTTTAATATACTAATTATCTGCTCATGAGGTAGTACACTGAAATATTTGACATAACTTCATTTTCAACAGATGGTGTGCCTCGGAACTTCTTTTATAAATACAAGTGTACCTTGGTTCCAAAAGGGTTGAAAAACACTGGGCTAACCGATATGTCCATCCACATTTGACACGGTCACCATTGGCCAAAGTTTTTGAAGCCGAATTAGTCATGACGTTTTTAACAATACAGGACCTCAAAGGTTGTGACGGGCTAAGGACCGTAAAAAATAAGCTTGTGATTGGTCAAGACCGGTGTCAATCAAAAAGTCAGGGGCTAACAGAAGTACAGTAATCCCTCGGTTATCGCGGTTAATGAGGACCAAAACCACCCGCGAAAAGTGAAAATCCGCGAAGTAGCGACAACCCTTCAAAAATGCTTACAATTTTTTTTTAAATTATTTTATTTTATTATTATTTTTTAGACCCGCGAAGCTCTGAACCCGAGAACGTGGAACCGCGAAGTAGCTAGGTCCCACTGTATTGAAAATAATCTGACGAGTCTATTTTTAAAGGGGAGGAATGAAGAAGCTTCTAACAAGGCAGGGATTCTTTTAGGCGTTTTTTTTTTTAATCTGTCTGCTTTAAAGTGTGTTTTGGAGTAAATATTTCACTGAACTTTCCTTAATGTTACCACACCATATTTGCAGGGAATCGTATCATGAGCTGACTCCCAGGAGACTTTATAGGTGAGCTATGCCGGCTTCAGAATTTTTAAGTATCTTATTTCAGACTGATTGTGATGTTTTTATGATAAGTCTATTTTGAAATGGTCTGCATGACGTATTTTAATGACTGGTGACATCTCTAAGACACCAGTTTATTTACAAACAAAATGGCCGTCGGAACGTTAAGTGGTTAAGCATTTTCAATACCCGGCATCTTGGTCGCGTAGGGGTTGATAACGCTTCACATGAAAACGGCATACAAACTAATGCCAGTGGACGTTAGTCATGAGAGAAGAAGAAATGCAACAGCAGAGCCAAGCCACCAGAGCAGCCATGTCAGCGTCATTTTCAAGCAACCTGATTTTTTTTCTCCATTTCATGCGTGGTCTATTGAGTCAGACTGCCAAGAACTTCACCTAAAACTTCACCAAGAACTTCAGACCTTAAAAACATGAAAATTAAAGCATTTTCACAGTCTTCAAGCACCCGTATGAACCCCGCAATCAGGTTATGCCTATTCATAGTATATTCTGTTTTTAATTGTGGACACCTGCATCTTTTACAGGAGATTGCATAGGATGCCAGTTCGTGATTTTGACTATTATTTTTAAAGTAGGCTTAAACGTATTTGCTCAAGGTGTGTATTTCTAATCAGTTGATGTTCCTTTTGGCCGTCTCTTCGTCTTTGTTTAAAGATGTCAGTGCTTCTCCATGGGGGTGGTCTTTTGTCTCTGTTTCAACATACGAGTACTTTTCCTATGTCTTGTGGTTTCAATAAAACACAGAGGCTGACGGGGGGTGACCGAGAGTGAGTGAGTGTGGACGAGCGAGTTGCTTGTCTTCCTGCTACTCTCCCCGCTGCAGTCTTTGCCTGATATTTTTCTACCGTTAGTCTGCTTTTTAGACCCCACATTATTCCGCACTGTTCGTTTTTCGACTATTATGCACTTTTTACATCATTGTCAGCCAATCATGCTGCCGTTCTTTGATACCACACCCTTTTGAGCGAATCTGCTTTTTGTATAAGTCGCATTTTTGGGGGAAATGAATTTGATAAAATCCAACACCTAAAACCTACACGTCATTTCGAAGGTCAATGTAAAATAAAAATAAAATAAGGCCCCCTGTGTGGATTTTTTCCCCGGCAGCAAGGTTGAAATGATCAAGAGAGGCCTAGAGCGCCCTCTGGCGGTTTAATCTGAAAACAACATGTGAAATGATATACAGGTAATATACTTGTACAGTGGGACCTCGCTACTTCGCGGGTCTAAAAAAAATAAAAAAATAAAATAAAATAATAATAATAAAAAAAGTTTTTTTTTTTTTTTTTTAAAGCTTCGCAGATTTTCACTTTTCGCGGGTGGTTTTGGTCCCCATTAACCGGGTCTAAAAAATAATAATGAAATAAAATATTTTAATATTTTTTTTTTGGGAGCATTTTTGAAGGGATGTCGCTACTTTGCAGATTTTCACTTTTCGCGGGTGGTTTTGGTCCCCATTAACCGGCTCTAAAAAATAATAATAATAAAATAAAATGATTAAAAAAAAACAAAAACAAAAAAACTTTTTATCAAACATTTTTGAAGGGGCGTCGCTACTTCGCGGATTTTCACTTTTTGTGGATGTTTTGGTCCCCATTAACCGCGATAACCGAGGGATTACTGTAAATGAAAAAAACTGCCACTCGTACTCCCAAAAATACGGTAATATATTCTTAAAAGAGTTTTACTTTTCATGGAGGCCATTATCCTCTGGGGGGTTCCAAGGAGAAGGGGAGGTCCGTTGCAGGTCGTTGGTGCTCTTCAGGATAGCCAGCCACTCGGGGTCGTATTCCAGATCGTCGGATGACCCGGCCCTCGTCGGTATCTCCACTATCTGCACGATAAAAAGTGCGCGTGTCAACTCAAAGCTCAACTGACACATGCGCTGCCTTGCGAAAGTATTGCCCCCACCGAGAACTTCATATTGCCACAAGTTCAGCTAGGAAACTGAAAATATGTTCTAAAAATCAACAACATGTGAGAAACGATCATGAAAAAGAACCAATTTATTTAAACATTGCCTATTTTTTTATAACCAAACTGATGAAGGATTTTATACATTTTCCTATAAAGGATTTTCTACGATTAAATACAAGTTACATTTATCGAGTGCAATGAAGATTTTCACCGAGTGGGCTTCAGGTCACGCTGATCCAAATGCGGAATGTTTTGGCTGGGGAATTTCGATAACAGGACTCTGACGGGGGGACGGCAGGGGATGTTTGGAGAACAAGGCCCTGATGACGTAGAAACGCTCTACTGTTTTGAGTTTCTCCAGACATTGAGGCGAGGGGGTGGACCCCACATGGGGGCTTTCATTGGCACGCCCATGGGAGGAGCCGGCGCACCAGCTTGCGGAAAAAACGTGGGCAGAGGGAAGAAAGGCAGAAGATCGAGAGAGGAGGCTTGACAGAGACTCGAGCGACACTAATTCGATGGAGTTCACTTAGTTAAATAATTTGAGAAATTAAATCTGCCCCTGTGTGGAAATGCCGGTCTCTTGTTCATTGTTAGGAGAATGCAGGTTGTGTTTGGTTAATGGAGTCATAACTAATTCGAACAAATTTCGGTACATTTTAATATTTATTTCCTAACACTGAAAATGGTCCAGTGTTGATCTAAATGACTAACAATGACAAACAGTGCACCTGTGTGTCCTTAAGTCTCAGTTGAAATGCACTCAGACAGCATTTTATGAAGACCAAAGAACACACCAGGCAGGTCCGGGATAACATGTAAAAGTTCAAAGCAGGAATGGGATACAAGAAGATTGCAAGCAATAATATCAAAACAGAGAGCGCATACAACCAGTACAAACCTACCTAGATCTGGCCATTCCTCAAAACCTTTGGCCCAAACAAGGGACAACTAATCAAATAAGCAACCAAGAGACCCAAGATCACATGACCTGCAGGCATACACAGCTGAGGTGGGACAAATTGTGCATAAAATTACTATACGCATAAATCTGTCTTTTATGGAAGCATGGCTAGAAGAAAGCCCATTTTGAAAGAACACCGAAAAAGGCGCGTTTGGCATTTGCAAGAAACCACACGGGATACACAAGTAACATGTGAAACAAGGTTTTCTGGTCAAACGAGACCAAAATTAAACCTTTTGGGCTGAACGCAAAGTGTTTCGTTGGGCGTAAGAGTAACACTGCGCATCACCCTGAAAACACCATCCCCTGTGAAACATGGTGGTGGCAGCATCATGCTCTGGGGTTGTTTTCTTTAAGCAAGAACTGGGATGACAGAGCCAAATACAGGGCGATATAATGCAATATAATGGCGTTAGAATGACCAAGCTTCACTCCAAACCTCAATCCTGTAGAGCAGGGGTGTCAAACAGGCGGCTCGCGGGCCGGATCAGGCTCGCTAAGGGATTGAATCCGGCCCGCGAGACAACGCTGAGAGAAGTGCAAGAGAAAAACGAGCTGCAGATTGAAATATGTCCACTTGATGTTGCCAAAGCTAGGTGCCTCTCTTGCTTTCCACTTCTCTCTATTGTCCTTTGGATTTCTTTCTTCATCTTTCTTTCCCCTTCTCTTACTATTTATCTTAACTCTTGTTTCTCTCGTTCTCTTTCTTTCTCCCTTTTCTCTCTCTCTCTCTTTCTTTGTCCCACCCTCTCTCTTTTTCTCTCCCTCTCTTTCTCATTTTCTTTCTCTCTACTAGTCCGGCCCCCCGAGAGAATGTTTGTTCTATCGTGTGTTAACCCGAGTTAAAATGAGTTTGACACCCCTGGTATAGAGCATTTGCAGAAAAATACACAAGCATTGTGCTGTTTCGTAAGGAAGAATGGGCAAATATTTCAGTTTCAAGTTATGCAAAACTGAAGGAAAAATACCCAAAAACCTCTCTGTGATCGCAGCAAAAGACACAAAGTATTACCGTAAATTCCAGACTATAAGCCGCTACTTTTTTCCCTAACTTTCAACCCTGCGGCTTATTCAGTGATGCGGCCAATTGATGTCATTTTTCTAACGGCGCTCGAGTGTTGCTACCATTAACTGCCCCGTCAAAGTTATATTCATATTATTAAAGCTTTGAAAACTCTCTCGGTGTACAGTCTTTCTTTGTAAATATGTGTAACCATGTATAATGTGTATTTGCAACTGTACATTTTTGTAATGTATTTATTTGAGACACTTATTCTGATATGTTTTGCACGGATGAACGAAAAATGAGGGGCGGAACAAACGCGGGGTGCCGAGTTTAAGTGGGGACCGCTAAAGGTGAGGGACAGACAAGGAAAGAAGAGGGGGTAAAAAGTTGGTTAAAGAAAAAGGAGTTGCGTCAGTAAATGTGTTCATCCGATATATTTTTCCCACCCTTACCTTTGGAAATATACACTTTTTTCCTTGGACTCTGCAGGTCTGCATCAAACCTTAAGTACCGGTATCATTTTCTGTTCATTTTGCCGGCTGTGATTTTTGGACTGCGGACTTTAACGAAGGACATTTAGTTTCAATCGCGGGACTTGAAGTCGGGTTTGGGTTCATTTTGTGTTAGTGTTACATGTTTAAATGTTGGCGCATGCGGCTTATATACAGGTGCGGCTTGTGTATGTACAAAATCGGTTTTCCTCTTAAAATGTGGTGGGTGCGGCTTATAATCGGGTGCGCTCTATAGTCTGGAATTTACGGTAACTCAAAGAAGGCCAATATTTACTTTATCCTTCCTTTATCTTCATGGCTCTTTACCTCACTGTGAATGTGTGAAACTGGAGTGTCATGCCCAATTTCGTTTTCACAATATGTTAACCCATTTTGTAACAATGACAATAAAGGTATATTCTATTCTATTTCTGCAAAACGTACTTTTCAAATATGAATCCAAAATGAATTAATTTGCCTTTTCACAATTTTGTCTCACATGATGTTGATGCTAAGAGAATTATTTTGATTTTTTTCTTCATCTATGAGAGTAAAACCCTGAACGATGGCATGATATCAAAAGGTTCTTGGGGTCCCGATACTTTTGCAAGGCACTATCAGAGGCCGATCCCTTACTTGCAGGAATTCTCGATACGGCAGACACTTATCCAGAGACAGGAACTTGGTGACCCTCGAGGACACGTTAGCTTGATCCTTCAACCAAACGGGAACAGACGGGTAAAGGACATGAAAACGAAATAAAAAAAGCAGTTTCCGGTTCCCGGTCCTCCTTACCGGATGCTTCTTCAAAGCAGCGAATTTGACGTGAAGATGCGCCGAGAACCAGTAGGTCGGCTGGAGCTGCTCCAGGAGCTCGGCGGCGGCGGGGCTCCCGAGAGAGTTGGACTCGATGTCTTGCCGAAGGAACTTCTTTTTCCGGAGAAGTTCCTCCACGGGTCCGTGATGATGGATACCCCGAGGCCAGTCGTGGCTGAGGAAAATGTCCACGGGCATGCGAATCTGGATCGGAATTGGAGCGTGAATGACCCGAGTTTGTATTTCACATCAAAACAAGTCCACTTCTCCTCAAGATCACCTGCTTTAGTTTGAAGACCTCCATGTTCCTCACGTGATAGACGCTTCTCAGGGTTTCCGGATTGTACGGTGGGAATTCGTTGTGACCTGCAACAGTCCCGCAAATTGATGAAGAAAGGATTTGCGCTCAAGTGTCCGGTTTAACGGAGAACTGACTACTGAAGGACTTTATACATTCGACCAGGGTTGGGTAGGGTTACTTGAACTGGATTACTCTCAATGACTTTTGGATGACTCCAATAGCAAATATGCTCATAAAAGACAAAAGGAACTAAATAGGAATACAATGACTCAATTTTGTGCAGGCTCGGGGAGTAACGGAACACATGGAACGGCAAAAATGATGTCGGATTGATTTTCATTTTGTTTCTGTCGCATTTGATGTTAGTTTTGCCGGAGATCAAAGAGATTCAAAGCCAGGAGAGAAAGCTTACCACGTGTTGTGAGTCATCATTTGATTCCTATTTACTTTCTTTTGTCTTTTATTAGCATATTTGGTATTGGAGTCATCCAAAAGTCATTGAAATTAATCCAGTTAAAGTAACCCTACCCAACCCTGGTTTTGCCGGAGATCAAAGCCAGGAGAGGAAGCTTACCACGTGTTGTGAGTCATCATTTGATTCCTATTTACTTTCTTTTGTCTTTTATTAGCATATTTGCTATTGGAGTCATCCAAAAGTCATTGAAAGTAATCCAGTTAAAGTAACCCTACCCAACCCTGGTTTTGCCGGAGATCAAAGAGATCAAAGCCAGGAGAGGAAGCTTACCACGTGTTGTGAGTCATCATTTGATTCCTATTTACTTTCTTTTGTCTTTTATTAGCATATTTGCTATTGGAGTCATCCAAAAGTCATTGAAAGTAATCCAGTTAAAGTAACCCTACCCAACCCTGGTTTTGCCGGAGATCAAAGCCAGGAGAGAAAGCTTACCACGTGTTGTGAGTCATCATTTTATTCCTATTTAGTTTTGTTTGTCTTTTATTAGCATATTTGGTATTGGAGTCATCCAAAAGTCATTGAAATTAATCCAGTTAAAGTAACCCTACCCAACCCTGGTTTTGCCGGAGATCAAAGCCAGGAGAGGAAGCTTACCACGTGTTGTGAGTCATCATTTGATTCCTATTTACTTTCTTTTGTCTTTTATTAGCATATTTGCTATTGGAGTCATCCAAAAGTCATTGAAAGTAATCCAGTTAAAGTAACCCTACCCAACCCTGGTTTTGCCGGAGATCAAAGAGATCAAAGCCAGGAGAGAAAGCTTACCACGTGTTGTGAGTCATCATTTTATTCCTATTTAGTTTTGTTTGTCTTTTATTAGCATATTTGGTATTGGAGTCATCCAAAAGTCATTGAAATTAATCCAGTTAAAGTAACCCTACCCAACCCTGGTTTTGCCGGAGATCAAAGCCAGGAGAGGAAGCTTACCACGTGTTGTGAGTCATCATTTGATTCCTATTTACTTTCTTTTGTCTTTTATTAGCATATTTGCTATTGGAGTCATCCAAAAGTCATTGAAAGTAATCCAGTTAAAGTAACCCTACCCAACCCTGGTTTTGCCGGAGATCAAAGAGATCAAAGCCTGGAGAGAAAGCTTACCACGTGTTGTGAGTCATCATTTTATTCCTATTTAGTTTTGTTTGTCTTTTATTAGCATATTTGGTATTGGAGTCATCCAAAAGTCATTGAAATTAATCCAGTTAAAGTAACCCTACCCAACCCTGCATTCGACTATAAAGGATTTTGTACGATCAAATACAAATTACATTTAAATGCAAAGGATATTCACTGGCTGGGCTGTGGGGCGAGGTCAGGGCTTACAGGAACAGCGGGAACTGGGATGAAAGGCTGATATGATAATCAGCACTTCCCAACGCAGAGGGGTCCCTGATGATGTAGAAACGCTCGGGGATGTTTTAACATTCCAAACATCGAGGCTTCTCTGGCACGCCCATGGGAGGAGCCGGCGCGTCATTGTGCAAGGACAACATGGCCAATAAGAAGCAAGCTAAAGCTAGTTGCAGATACACATAGCAAATTGGAGAAGGGTGGGATGTCTTTTGATACGTTTGTTGAAATGTATAAATGATCCTGGAAACATCAGAGTTGTGTTTGATTCTTTTCTTTTATTCTCTCTCAAAAAAACAAGAACGCATGATTGTAAATGTAGGTCGTATTTGGTTAATAGAGTCAGATAACTAATTCGAACATTTTGGTAAACGTTTGGTACATTTTAATAGTTAGAAATCCAACACTACCTTTTCGGTAGTCGTGCGATTTGAAGATGCCCGAAATGCCACCAATCCGGACCCCTTTGTAGCGCACTACTCCGGCGTGACCTGCAGGTGGCGTTGGAGCTCCGTGAATACAAGAGACCTTATACAATGATGTCATGAAATGGTATTTGCCCCTTCCTGTTTTCTGTGTTTTTTTGCATATTTATCCGATCATCAAACCAATTTTGGTATCACACTGAGACAACCCGAGAAAAATGGAGTTTTGAAATATAGATTCTGTTTTTAAGGTACAAAAAACAAAACTTATTTGGCCCTAGGTGAAGAAGTAATTGCCTCTGACCCTCTTATGGAGTTGGGCCACCTTTGGCAGCCATAAGAGAAAGCACACATTTACGATAATTAGTAATGAGTCACAACGCTGTGGAGGAATTTTGGCCCATTCTTCTTTACAAAATTGTTTCAACTGAGGCCCAAAAAATCTGAACCCATCTGGCCCTATCTGAAAAAGTAACTGCCTCCTGAACCTAAAAGCGAGTTGGGCCACCTTTGGCATCGATAAGATAAATCTTACGTTTACGATAATTAGAAATGAGTCTTTCACAACGCTGTGGAGAATTTTTAGCCCACTCTTCTTTGCAAAATTGTTTCAAATAAGGCACAAAAAAAAATATAAACCGATCTGGCCCTATTTGAAAAAGTAACTGCCTCCTGAACCTAATAGGGAGTTGGGCCACCTTTGGCAGCGATAAGAGAAAGCAAACGTTTCCAATAATTGGTAATGAGTCTTTCACATAGCTGGAAAGGACTTTTGGCCCACTCTTCTTTGCAAAATTGTTTCAAATAAGGCACAAAAAAATCTAAAACTATCTGGCCCTATTTGAGAAAGTAACTGCCTCTGAACCCGAAATGGAGTAGGGCTACCTTTGGCAGCGATAAGATATATCTAACGATAATTGGTAATGAGTCCTTCACAACGCTGTGGAGGAATTTTGGCCCACTCTTCTTTGCAAAATCGTTTCAAATACGGCACAAAAAAATCTAAACCGATCTGGCCCTATTTGAAAAAGTAACTGCCTCCTGAACCTAATAGGGAGTTGGGCCACCTTTGGCAGCGATAAGAGAAAGCAAACGTTTCCAATAATTGGTAATGAGTCTTTCACATAGCTGGAAAGGACTTTTGGCCCACTCTTCTTTGCAAAATTGTTTCAAATAAGGCACAAAAAAATCTAAAACTATCTGGCCCTATTTGAGAAAGTAACTGCCTCTGAACCCGAAATGGAGTAGGGCTACCTTTGGCAGCGATAAGATATATCTAACGATAATTGGTAATGAGTCCTTCACAACGCTGTGGAGGAATTTTGGCCCACTCTTCTTTGCAAAATCGTTTCAAATACGGCACAAAAAAATCTAAACCGATCTGGCCCTATTTGAAAAAGTAGCTGCCTCCTGAACCTAATAGCGAGTTGGGCTACCTTTGGCAGCGATAAGAGAAAGCAAACGTTTACAATAATTGGTAATGAGTCTTTCACAACGCTGTGGAGGAATTTTTGCCCATTCTTCTTTACAAAATTGTTTCAACTGAGGCCCAAAAAATCTGAACCTATCTGGCCCTATCTGAAAAAGTAACTGCCTCCTGAACCTTATATGGAGTTGGGCCCCCTTTGGCATCGATAAGATAAATCTAACGTTTACGATAATTAGTAATGAGTCTTTCACAACGCTGTGGAGAATTTTTAGCCCACTCTTCTTTGCAAAATTGTTTCAAATAAGGCACAAAAAAAAATCTAAACCGATCTGGCCCTATTTGAAAAAGTAACAGCCTCCTGAACCTAATAGCGAGTTGGGCCACCTTTGGCATCGATAAGAGAAAGCAAACCTTTACAATAATTGGTAATGAGTCTTTCACATAGCTGGAAAGGACTTTTGGCCCACTCTTCTTTGCAAAATTGTTTCAAATAAGGCACAAAAAAATATAAAACTATCTGGCCCTATTTGAGAAAGTAACTGCCTCTGAACCCGATATGGAGTTGGGCTACCTTTGGCAGCGATAAGCTATATCTAACGATAATTGGTAATGAGTCCTTCACAACG
Organism: Urocampus carinirostris; assembly: GCF_059441175.1. Classification (NCBI taxonomy): domain Eukaryota; kingdom Metazoa; phylum Chordata; class Actinopteri; order Syngnathiformes; family Syngnathidae; genus Urocampus; species Urocampus carinirostris. Next base: position 2,177,257 of record NC_142362.1, read on the forward strand.
CTGTGGAGGAATTTTGGCCCACTCTTCTTTGCAAAATCGTTTCAAATACGGCACAAAAAAATCTAAACCGATCTGGCCCTATTTGAAAAAGTAGCTGCCTCCTGAACCTAATAGCGAGTTGGGCTACCTTTGGCAGCGATAAGAGAAAGCAAACGTTTACAATAATTGGTAATGAGTCTTTCACAACGCTGTGGAGGAATTTTTGCCCATTCTTCTTTACAAAATTGTTTCAACTGAGGCCCAAAAAATCTGAACCTATCTGGCCCTATCTGAAAAAGTAACTGCCTCCTGAACCTTATATGGAGTTGGGCCCCCTTTGGCATCGATAAGATAAATCTAACGTTTACGATAATTAGTAATGAGTCTTTCACAACGCTGTGGAGAATTTTTAGCCCACTCTTCTTTGCAAAATTGTTTCAAATAAGGCACAAAAAAATCTAAACCAATCTGGCCCTATTTGAAAAAGTAACTACCCCCTGAACCTAATAGGGAGTTGGGCCACCTTTGGGAGCAATAAGAAAAATCCAACGTTTACGAAAATTGGTAATGAGTCTTTCACAACGCTGTGGAGGAATTTTGGCCCACTCACCTTTGCAAAATTGTTTCAAATAAGGCACAAAAAAAATCTAAACCAATCTGGCCCCATTTGAAAAAGTAGCTGCCTCATGAACCTAATATGGAGTTGGGCCACCTTTGGCAGCGATAAGATATATCTAACGATAATTGGTATTGAGTCTTTCACAACGCTGTGGAGGAATTTTGGCCCACTCTTCTTTGCAAAGTTGTTTAAAATTGTGACGAATGAGGCACAAAATAATCTGAACCTATTCCGAAGAATTTCTCCGCCGTTTTTTCGTGCCGAAATGATTGCCGTTGTTACCACTTTCTGTGTTATGTTTCGACTTATTACCGACACTAAAGAAATGACCAATTTTTTGTTGGTTTGCACCTAGTACCAACTGTTATTTCAGAGGGATTACTTCTCTTTCATTCGACAACCGCCACAACAATGACGTCATCTCGAAGCAACGAGATCGGCGTGAGACCAAAACAACAATGGCGGATCTGCCCGACGAAAAGTTTGGAGTGCGGTAAATCTTTGTTAAAAAAAAAAAAAGTACCGTATTTTCTGCACTATAAGGCGCACCGGGTTATAGGGCGCACCCCGAAAAAATAGTTTTTGGTCCCATTTTTGACATACATAAGACGCGCCGGATTATAAGGCGCTACAATGGGAACGTGGACAAAACAGTCAGATGGTTCAGTCCAACTTCTTAACATTCCCAAAACTTGCAAAGAAGCAAATACGTGTCGTAGACACGTGCGGATGCGGTGTCCGTACGATGTCACTCAAATGCATCGTTCCATCATTCGGAAGGTTCAAGTTTTGGGATTCAAGAAAGGCCAACCATTCCTTAGTTTCTATCTTCTTTTTCGCTCGCAACTTTACTGTATATATGACAAACACTTGGAATTGAGTTGAATTTAAAAATAGACACTCCATTCCATCCATTATCTGCACCGCTTATCACAGAAACATCGCGTTCAGTCTGAAACAAGATACAGGGAAAATATAGAGCCGGAGTAGCTCACCGAAGTCGTCGTGTTCATAATAATGTGCAGCCGTTGTCCTCTTATATCCGTAAGTTTAGTAAATCCAGGAGAATAAAATATTTACAAATACAAAATAGTAAAAAAAATGCTTTCTGTATGCCGTCAGCCACGTGCTATACGCATTCATCTTTTTCGGCCAATTGCAGGCTTTGTTTTGCCGTTTCAGCCAATGCCAGGCTGTAAATGATAAAAAGGATCCGCCCCTTGACCTCCGAATAACTTTAGCCAATAGTGATCCATTCAAATGATGATTGTCACATTGGTTAGCCAATGAAACACCGGTAAATAAATCCCAGCATACACCGCGGACTACTCCACGTTCGGGGGAAAATCGAGTCGGCGGCGGCAAGTTAGTTGGAAGACTTTGCGATTTAATATTGATCCATATATAAGGCGCACTGTATTATAAGGCGCATGGTCAGCTTTTGAAAAAAATAAAGGCTTTTAGGTGCGCCTTATAGTGCGGAAAATACGGTAATCGGGTAACAATGACAATTTGGTGTCAAAACGATGTGTCCCGGGGACGCAAGTTGATTTGACCCAATGCGTCCCCAGCAAAAATCATGCGTCTAGGACGCAGGCAAACCAGAACACTGGTTGCTTTGTGATTAAACAGGGGGAGGGGGATTTCATTTTTTTACATAGGGCCAGATTTTTGGTACCTTCATAAATGGAATCAACATTTTAAAACTCCATTTTGTATTTCCCCGGGTTGCCTCTGTGTGATTTCAAAATCGGTTTGATCATCTGAAACTTTTGTGAGTGATACATATGCAACCATCACAGAATTCAGAAAGAGGGGGGGAAATACTTGTTCACGGTACTTTAAGTAAAAACTGTGTATTCGGAAGTAGTATTTACCCAAATAATAGATATTGGGAGCCACCCAGCCGCCATAGAAGAGCTCCTGCAGGTGATTGGAGGCCTCGTGGTTCCCGCCGATGAAGATGGTAAGAATCGGAGCTTTCTTTTCTCCAGAATAGTATCTAGAGCACAGGTGTCAAACAGGCGGCCCGCGGGCCAGGTCAGGCCCGCTATGGGATTGAATCCAGCCCGCGAGACAACACTCAGAGAAGCGCAAGAGAAAAACAAGCAAGAGGTTGAAATATGTTAACTTGATGTTGCCAAAGCCAGGTGCCTCGAACAAAGACACTGTACTTGTATTTCTTTCTCTCTTTCTTTTCCACCCCTTTTCTCCCACTGTCTGTCTCTTTCACTCTATGTGTCTCTCTTTTTCTCTTCCTTTGTTGCTCTTTGTCTCTTTCTCTCTCTGTATCTTTTAACTTCTTTTGCTCTAACTTCATTTTTTCCTTTTCTCTTTCTCTCTTCCTACCCTTTGCGTTTTCTTTTCTCTTTTCTCTTCTTCTGTCTTTCTATTTGTCTTTGGATTTCTTTCTTCCTCTCCCTTTCTCCCCCCCCCTCTCTCACAACTTTTTATCTTTTGTTTCTCACTCTCTATCCCTCTCTTTCTTTTTCACCCCTTTTCTCCCACTCTGTCCCTCCTTTTCTCTTCCTTTGTTGCTCTTTGTCTCTCTGTGTCTTTTAACCTCTTTTGCTCTAATTTCCTTTTCTCTTTTTTCTCTTTCGCTCCTCCTACCCTTTGAGCTTTCTTTTCTCTTCTCTCTCCTTTTGTCTATTTCTCTTTGGATTTCTTTCTTCCTCTCCCTTTCTTTTCCCCCTATCTCTCACGACTTTTTATCTTTTGTTTCTCACTTTCTTTTTCTTTTCCACCCCTTTTCTTCCACTCTCTTTCACGCTCTGTGTCTCTCCTTTTCTCTTCCTTTGTTGCTCTTTGTCTCTTTCTCTGTGTCTTTTAACCTCTTTTGCTCCAACTTCATTTTTTTCCTTTTCTCTCTTTCTCTCTTCCTACCCTTCACGCTTTCTTTTCTCTTTACTCTCCTTCTGTCTTTCTATTTCGCTTTGGATTTCTTTGTTCCGCTCCCTTTCTTTTCCCCCTCTCTCACGACTTTTTATCTTTGGTTTCTCTCTCTCTCTCTCTCTTTTCTACCCCTTTTCTCCCACTCCGTCTCTTTCACTCTCTGTCTCTCTTTTTCTCTTCCTTTGTTGATCTTTGTCTCTATGTGTCTTTTAACCTCTTTTGCTCTAACTTCCTTTTTCCTTTTCTCTTTCTCTCTTCCTTCGCGCTTTCTTTTCTCTTTTCTCTCCTTCCATCTTTCTATTTCTCTTTGAATTTCTTTCCCCCCCTCTCATGACTTTTTATCCTTTGTTTCTCAGGCTCTCTCCCTCTCTCTCTCCCTTTCCCTCCCTCTTTCTCTTATTTCTTTATCTCTCTTTTTCTTTCTCTTGAATCTACTAGTCCGGCCCCCGACAGAATGTTTGTTCTACCGTGTGGCCCCCCGAGTTCAAATGAATTTGACACCCCTGATCTAGAGCATATATCTTATTCAAGAGGGTGCTGGGATTGCAACTTCAAAATAGTCACTAACTTGTAAAAAGTTTGCATGGTCCGGTATTTGGCCGGTACGGCCATGCACTTGAGGTCGCCTTCGTTGCGCACGGCCTGGAAATCGCCACAGCACAGCAGCAAGTCGACACAGATGCCTTCTTTTTTCTCCATGAAGGCGATGGTCTCGTAGATCTTGTCCAGCTCGCCGTGGCAACAGCCCTCCACCGCGATCTTCATCGTTGCAGGGAAGCGCCCTCGGAGTGAGCCTCGAACCCCTTTGCGATGAAAAAAAAAAACAACTGCCGTAAATTCTTGTCCCTTTATCTCACATACCAATGAGTGCAAGTTGCCCTGGAATAATCCGTGTAATAATTCTCCTTTTATGCATGCAATAACTCAAGTTGTTTTTCACCGAAAGCCTTGAAAGAAGTGTTGAAGATAAGACCAATTTGTTGAATCGTCTCGTACGTGTTCAAAGAAATGCAGGAATCAAAATGACGTAAGAGGGAGTTCTTTTTATTGATACACAATTTCAACAAGAGACTCAGCGAATCAAAGATATGCGTGTGTCTTCATATGCAGGAATCAAAATGACGTAAGAGGGAGTTCTTTTTATTGATACACAATTTCAACAAGAGACTCAGCGAATCAAAGATATGCGTGTGTCTTCATACAGGGATCAGAATGGAGATTTTCATTTTCAGCTGAAATAGCCAGGGTCCAGGAATAAAGCAGGGCGGACAATGCGGCCAATTTTTCTAACGGCCGCCAGGGTGCGCCAGAGCAATAAAGGAAAGAGTGAGACAGTCGGATTTTGAATTTGTTTGCTACGCAAGAGAAAAAGTGAAAAAGTCGGAATGCCTTTGGGGTTCAAAAACAGCGGAAATCCGCGGATCCGCGGAAAATTCTGATCCCTGTTTATAGTTTTCAACATAGCACGTGTACCCGGTTTGGCCCCGTCCCTTTTCACGCCTGAAGGTGTAGATGCCCAGGGTTCCGTCCTTATTTGGAAGTGTTTTTAAGTTTATGCCAGTTCATGTCACCTTGCCCTTTGCCGTTATCTGTTGTCCTCCCTTAAGGAGGATTGTTTATACTAATTCGTCCGCCGAGACCTTCCCGAGATGTAAACAACATTTTTCCCAACTGTAAGCAAGTCTTTCCACATTTCTTTCTAAATGTATGCAAATCTATTCTACAAATGCAAGTTTATTTTCTACAACAGAAGAAAGGAGGCGTCCAAACAGAAACCAGCTGTGATCACCGGGCGGGAAGCAAGGCGTGCGAAAGAAGATGAACTCTGCGTAGCAACAGTTAGAATGCAGTCTCAACCAGTTTGATAGAACCCCTCCCTTTAGAGAAGTTGAGACTTATGTCCGATAGGGCGAACCCTAATAAAAAGAGGAAAGAGATCGAAGATTTCTTCAGAACGATTTGGGAGATTGGCGGTATACAATCTCTTCGATCGCTTTCCTTGCAAGATATCTAAACTGATCGATTCTCTATTGTCTTTTTATTTCAGAGCGTTTTATCATAAATGTTGGAGACTTAAACCTAACAGTGATGCGGCCAATTGATGTCATTTTTCTAACGGCCGCCAGCGGCGCTCGAGTACAAAAGGTAAAATTTAGTGGAATATATGCGCCGAGGAAGACTGCAACTTCTTAGTTTGTGCACAAATTAAATTAGCGTAGACATATCCTCACCATGCAAATTGCAAAAAGAAAGGCACATGACGCAGCTCTCAAGCTAAATGCAATCGAGCGGTCCGATAAAGAAGGAAACAGAGCTACTGCACGGAAACTTTAATTTGCGTGCGTGTTGCTAGCGTGTTTTTGAATAAGGCAGCGTGGGACGACGTCTATATGACATATTCTCTTTCCCATATTTGGGAAGACGACTTTGACACGTCAGTTATAAGGAGGAAGGTGAGGACGGTGTACCGTGATTACTACAAGAATGGAATGTTATTTTTAACACAGCCGTTTACTGTGTTGCTAGTAGCGTGTTGCTACCTGTCACAGTCACAGTTTGGGATGAAAGTTATATTATTATTATTAAAGCTTTGAAAACTCTTTCGGTGTACCGTCTTTCTTTGTAAATATGTGTAACCATGTATAATTTGTATTTGCAACTGTATATTTTTGTAATGTATTTATTTTAGAGACTTATTCTGATGTTTTCCACGGGCGAATCAAAAAGAAGGGGCGAAAACAACGGGGGCTGACGGGAAGTGGAGTAAAGGTGAGACGTGTTTTTGGACGCAGCGGACAATAGTGGATATATATTTTTCCCACCCTTACCTTTGTAAATATAATTTTTTTTTCCTTTGATTATTTTTAACGGGACCCGGACTCTGCAGGTCTGCATCAAACCTTAAGTACCGGTATAACTTTCCGTTCATTTTGCCGGCTGTGGTTTTAGGACTGTGCATTTTATATTCAGTTACAATCGCGGGACTCAAAGTCGGGTTTGGGTTAATTCTGTGATTGTGTTACATGTTTTAATGTGGGCGCATGCGGCTTATGTACATGACTTGTGTAAGTACAAAAGCGGTTATCCTCTTAAAATGTGGTGTGTGCGGCTTATAATCAGGTGCGCTCTATAGTCCGGAATTTACGGTATTTATGGAAGTGTTTCTCAACTGGTGGGTGGCAGTGTTCTGGTTTACCCGCGTCCCAGACGCATTATTTTTGCTGGGGACGCATCGTGTCAAATCAACAGAGCGTCCCCGGGACGCAACTTTTTGGACACAAAATTGTCATTATCATTTTTTAACAAAGATTTACCGCACTCCAAACTTTTCGTCAGGCAGATCCGCCATTGTTGTTTTGGTCTCGCGGTATGAGTTTTAGTCAGCATGGTAAATGTGAACTCTCTACCGAATAAGACCGAAAAACTGGCTGTGCTAGTGTAAAACATCAAAGCGTACAGGGAGTGCAGTTTGCTGTGTTCCACGGAAACGTGGCTCACGTCTGGCTAAAGTGGAGCTACCCGGCTTTAGCGCTGTTAGGGACAGAGACAAAAAAGCCTGCGGAAAGCGGAGGAGGTAAACTCGCTAACTACGTGAACACGAGGTGGTGTAACCCTGGGCACTAAGCTTTCCATCTGCTGCAGGGACGTCAAACTTTTGGATTAGCATGTGACGTCATCCACTCTGCTGTTGCTAACTACAACACAGCACCCCGAGGCCATCCTGTTCATCTGTTAATAAACAACAAAAGGATACTACTGGAAGAGTGAATTTCCCTACGGGGATGAATAAAGTATATATCTGTTTATCTTTAAACTGCAACATCATTTTATTCGATAACTTTGAACCACTGATTTATAGATCAGAACAAAACATTATATTCGGGTATTTTTATATTTTGTGACTAAAGAGGAAAAAAAGGCCACTGCAAACGCTACTTATCTCGGTTTAACGCAACACGTGCATTGAAACTGGAGTTGAGAAACTCACTCTGCGAAAAACAAAAATAGCCTACCTTGCATAGATATAATAATTGTTTTGATTGCAAAAAATAAAAAGTAAAATAAAAAATCTGTGCCCTCGTTCAAATCGATATCGCCCTTCATGTGCAAGCTGGCGACGAATAGCTATTAAAGTAGTTGTTATTTTAAACATATATCAAAACCCTACTTACGGGGGAATGTAAAAGGCCAACAACGACACCGCTTCTCTTTTAGACGCCACAAAGCCCGGAAACCATGATGAAAAAAGGAATTTCTTGCCGAAAATCTCTTCAAGTGTGCAACGACATTTCCCACTCTTCTTTCTCAGCCCAGAACGCATGCGCTGACATGCGCAAACGAGTTGCTTTACAATCAGCAGATTCAACACTTGGTAGTTATAATTGACATTTCAAAATAGGATTGTTTCATTGATTCCAATAAGTTTCTTTATTATTCTTGGGGGAAGGCACTCCGAAGCGCGTTTTCTTTTTCTCCAATTTGTTTTTATCAGACAATTTATTGTGACGAATCTACTCGAGATGAAACCATGTGACGTCACGATTGTGTTTACTTGACAGGCAAATCCACTGCCTGAGACAAGATAGCTGTTAGTTTAACGCTCGCAATTACATTTCTCCCCGCTGGGGGTACACTTCACATTCGAAACGATTAAAACCCGATTTCTTTAATATCATTTCTTTTTAAGAGGCAGTCTAAAACTGCTCTGGGGGGGTGGAGTGTCTGCAAAGTGTTGCGCCTATTGGGGCGCCCGACCGGGGGACGAGATATGGCGTGCTTGTTGGAGGCCCCTCTCCGCATCAGTGTGCTGTCTGTGAGTGTCCCTCTTTTTCATAGTTTTCATTTTAGTCTCCTTCATATCAACTAGTTGATATAAACGCGCTGTTATCTAATGCACAACGACAGTTGGCTCCGTGTTAGCATAATGGCTAAATCAAAGGCTCTGCAAGGTATAGCAATGTTAGCGGTGAATAGAAAGTGAGCGCTCGTTTGTCATATTTGAAAGCACCGACGGGCGGGAACGCCAAGAAGTAGATGGTCAGAAGGCTGAGTTTCCCCGCTTCGTCGGCTATTGTGTAGTAAAACGAGCGTTTGATGAGCTGTCACTGTCACCCGGAAAGAGTTGGTAGCTAACCGCTAAGAGTTGTTGACAAATGTGTTTTTCTCAAATAAACTATATAGAAATGTTTTATTAATAGAACGTGCGAATTATATACGTATCCCTTTAAGGTATCCAATGACCAAACAATCATCGTCTTCAAATCTGCTAACTTCCCATCCATCCATCAATCTTCTGCACAGCTTATGGTCTTATGGTCTGGATTTTTTCTTGCGCTTTTTAAGAAAGAGCTTTACAATGTGCTTCACACTTTTCCCTTTTACACACTAACCAACCGATAGCAGTGTCAGCCATGCAAGGCAACTATCTGCTATCAGTTCATCGATTAAGCGTGTATGATTGACGTTGAGTAAATAAAAAGCATTGCTTAAGTGGAAGGCTGAGTGATTAGCTCTTACCATAACATTAGTTTGTCAATCTGGCTCTAAAACAGAGGAGTGCCCACACTTTTTGCCAGCTTCGGTATCATAAGAATGACTGGTAAATTAATTAAATATGCACTCGCATCTCTCTGCGTGCACATCTTGTCCAAGTGAGGCTCTCTTTGAAGAAGCTGTACCGAATTTGGCACTTTGTTACTCTCTGCCGCTATCTCCTGGCTTCTGTCATCATTGCAGCCTCAGTCACTCAAGTTAGAATTAAGCTTTAACCATAGTCAAAGCTAAGAGTCAAAGTCAAAGTAACTAAGCTATTATCTTTTTACATTCCTTTATGAATGCATTACTCTCAGTACTTTTACGACTATATGAAGTGATTTAGTTATTTATCCTCACTTGGGTTGCGAGGGTGCTGGAGCACATCTCAGCTATCTTCGGGCAGTGGGCAGGGGACACCCTGAACCATTAGCCAGCCAGTTGCAAGTAACACAGAGACAGACAACTCACTTATTCATTTACACCGAGGGACAATTTATACTGGCCATATGTAAATAACAAGACTAGAGTAGAATAGGTCGGAGGAACGTCGTTGGCATAATAATTCTATACATAATAACCTAATCATTTCTCGTTGAACATGCAAATAGCGGAAGGGAAAAAACTCTCTTTAAGACATGAACTCTTGCTTCTAATGGAGCGAAGACGGCGACCTGACGGCAGGTCATCAAAGTACCTGTGAGCAGAGTGACTGGGATCGTCCATAATTTTTAGTGTCCGTTTTCTCGTACCTTCAATGTAGGTACTATGCAGGAACGGGAGGCCAGTACCTATTATTTCCTCTGCCGTCCACACTACTGATTCCATCTTTGACAATTCTTTCTGATTGATGTGACCAAACCAAACTGTGATTGACCTAGTTAAAACGGATTCAATGATAGTACGATAAAAATGGACTAGAATGGACTGACGGACTCCGAATGATTTGAGTTGACGAAGGAAGTAGAGCCTTTGTCTAGCTGACTTTAGAATATTGATAGCATTGACAGTCCATGTGAGGTCAGCTGACAAGTAAGTACCTAGAAACTTGAATGAATGGACCAGTTGGACCTCACTACCATTAATTGACAGTGGCACATGCGGGCACATCTTTTTGGAATGTGGGAGGAAACCCGCGCAGACATGGGGAGAACATGCAAACCCTGAACCTGTGCACCGTGGGGCTGCGCGCTATTCACCCATCCGCTGTGCTGCCCCAATATTAAACAGAATAAGTAAATAAATATACTGCAATACATCATGAGCAGAGAATTATTCTATTAAAAAATAATTCTCTGCTGCTACTTGCTGATATGGATAAATGTTCCCTGAATGATCACAGGCAGAAAGCAAAGATGCTGATTAATGGGACAAGTTTCTTTTTACAAGGAAACAAATTAGGCAATTTCGACTTACTGGGTGAAAAACACAGACTTAACCATTACTTCTCAAACTTTCTTTTAGTACCAGACTGATTTTTTTCAACCAAGTGCACCCAACCAGCAGAAAAGCTTTTTGGTTTTGGGATAATTATAAATATTGTAAATGTTGTCATATTTATTATTATCGAGATTCAATTATTTCATCTGATTTTATTAACATTTAGCATTTTTAACCATTGGGAATTAAAAGGATTAGGTGATAATAATATACCTAAATTGTAGCAGAGTGCTAAAGGTCCAGGTAGAAAATGTAGGCGAAAAAGAAGTGAAATAAACAAACTTCCATGTAAAATGGTTTTGCAGGTTTTGATTTAAATGTTATTTATTCTTGTGTTTTCTTTTTTGAATTCTAGGAAGTCACTGCCACAAGTCGCCATTACGTGGATCGACTGTTCGACCCCGACCCGCAGAAAGTGCTACAAGGAGTCATGTATGTTCATTTCCTGTCAACAAATGTTGAGTTATATATCACACTAGCTTTTGCAAAACCATCTTTACATTAACAAAATCAAGCCATGTAAATAACCTTGCAAAAGTATCCCACCCCCACCCCTCTCAAGAACTTTTTGACACATTGACATAGTTCAGGCTTCAAACACATTGATAACAAAAACTAAGAATCAACAACATGTGAGAAATAGTCGTGAAGTGGACTCATTCTTTTAACATTTTATATGATATCCATCCATCTATCTATCTGCCCTGGTCATATCCCTCAAGATGGGTGACCGACAGCAAGACAAACTCATACAATAACAAAGAAAATAAAAGGGAAAAAACACACACACAAAAATTTTTGGACCATGGCCAACCCAATTGCCCAAACAAGTTAGGCTCCTCGGCACCTAAGTCGGTCATGCTTTCGTCCCCCCAGATGAAACGGGACACCAGAAAGCGGCCATGTCACTCGGGTCAGGGTGACACGACACACTCTTCTCTTCAACAGCAGGGCCCGACAGCTTTCACTGGTTTACCCCTGCCGCATCATACGGGTGCCCAGCCCATCCTTAAGAACGCGTCCACAATCCCACCATCCTTTCACAACACCTCTCCACTCCTTTCTATCACCCACAAGAGCTCTAGCTTCCATTGTATTTATATTTCACTCTAACTACAATAAACAAACTAGATGAACCTTTTGATTCTGACCCTTTTAATCGGATTGCTTGCAAACTGCTTGTATAGGGGCCTGTTCATTTGTCCTTGCTTATCTAAGTGATTCATTCGAAAAAGTGAAAAAACGGGACTTATGATGACTAAGCCTTTCATGTAAATGTACCCATTGAGGAGAATTGAATGAACGAATGGAAAACTTTATTTCGAACATGAAAATAAAAACAGGACAAAAACAATAACTCAACAACAAAATGATATTACATAATATGTTCGAAAATGGGTAGTAAGAAGCAGATGCTTATATTCCCTACCCCTACATCTTCCCTATTAAATACATTTTACAGATCACCTTTTCTTGTGTCTAATATAACAAAGTCTCATGGATAAACATATTACATAGGTCATATATCAATAATTATAATAATAACAATAGTCACATATTTTATACACTACTTCGAAGTACCCATCTATTAACGTCATATTGCCACTAGTCACCAAACATCACTGCGGCACCAATGATCATAACAACAATAGCAATAATAACAGTTATGATATAATAATAATAACAATAACAACAAAGTTAACCATAGTTGTAAACGCACTATTCCCAATCTCTCGTATCACTCATACCTAATTTTCTTTATCTCTGTATTCCGCCAGGAATGTTTTTTTGTATTTAAATTTTAACAAGAAAATAGTTGGACATTGTTTGATCTGGTCTTGTAAATTGTTCCAAAGTTTGACTCCGCACACAGAAACACACATACTTTTCCTGGTGGTTCTCACCTTAAGGATTATGAATTGACTACAGCCCCTTAAGTTATAATTTCCCTCTTTCCGAATGAATCATTTATGGATGTTTTCTGGCACTGTGTTTTGAAATTCTGCTACTAGTATGCTGCTAACACTAAACACGATTTGATTAGAAAAATTAGCAGTTAAGGAACTGAATGAGTACCTTTTCATTCATTTCATTCATTCAAATCAATTTTTTTTTCTCACCCATTTAATTTTTAAGGCTCATCTGCTTGTGTGAACAGCTCTGCCTTAAGGCAAAATAATAGCGAATGACTCGTCAACAAGTATTTCAAGAAAAGTGGCCATTAGACTGTTAAATGGTCAATCAGACACATAATAAGCCTACACAGCTGCTAATCTGTAGACCTATTTTTTTTTTTTCACTACTGGCAGTTCTCTTATACCTAGCCACTCCTTTGCACATCTGTTCTCCTCTGCACTATTGTACTCCAGTGTTATTGTTATTTAATAGTGACTTGTTTACCTGACTGCCCAATTTGCACATCTGGTTAGCTGCTCCTCTTGCAGTCTTTGCACTACTGTATAATACCGTATTTTCCACACTATAAGGCGCACCGGGTCATAGGGCGCACCCCGAAAAAATAGTTTTTGGTCCTATATTTGACATACATAAGACGCACCGGATTATAAGGCGCTACAATGGGAACGTGGACAAAACAGTCAGATAGTTCAGTCCAACTTATTACCTTCTCACATTCCCAAAGCTTGCACAGACGCAAATACGTGTCAAGAACACGTGCGGATGCGGTGTCCGTACGATGTCACTCAAATGCATCGTTCCATCATTCGGAAGGTTCAAGTCTTCAAGAAATGCCAACCATTCCTTAGTTTCTATTTTCTTTTTCGCTCGCAACTTTACTGTGCGTATGACAATAAACATTTGGAATTGAGTTTAATAACAGACACTCCATTCCATCCATTATCTGCACCGCTTATCACAGAAACATCGAGTTCAGTCTGAAACAAGATACTGGGAAAATATAGAGCCGGAGTAGCTCACCGAAGTTGTTGTGTTCAATAATAATGTGCAGCCATGGTCCTCTTATATCTGTGAGTGTAGTAAATCCAGGAGAATAAAATATTAACAAATACAGAATAGTAAAAAATGCTTTCTGTATGCCGTCAACCACGTGCTATACACATTCATCTTTTTTGGCCAATTGCAGGCTTTGTTTTGCCGCTTAAGCCTATGCCAGCCTGTAAATGATAAAAAGGATCCGCCCTTGACCTCCGAATAACTTTAGCCAATAGTGATCGATTCAACTGATGATTGACACATCTTTTTCGGCCAATTGCAGGCTTTGTTTTGCCGCTTAAGCCTATGCCAGCCTGTAAATGATAAAACGATCTGCCCCTTGACCTCCGAATAACTTTAGCCAATAGTGATCGATTCAAATGATGATTGACACATTGGTTAGCCAATGAAACGCCGGTAAATAAATCCCAGCATACACCACGGACTACTAATCTAGTCGGCGGCTGCAAGTTAGTTGGAAGACTTTGCGACTTAATATTGATCCATAAATAAGGCGCACTGTATTATAAGGCGCATGGTCAGCTTTTGAAAAAAATAAAGGCTTTTAGGTGCGCCTTATAGTGCGGAAAATACGGTACTATACATAGCTAAAATTATTTAGTATATTATTAGTACTTCAATACTCCAACTCAATACAACATTTGATTTATATCTGTACATTCAAGGAAACTGTGCGGGTCAGATGTATCGACATTTCGTTCTGTATACACGTGTATTAGAATGACGATAAAGTAGATCTGAATCTGAATCCTTGCATTTCGTATATCCAGTTTTCACATGTCCCTTTTCAGAATGACATTTTTCATTGTTAAATCACTTAAGGCTTTTATTTTTATTTGTGGTAACTAAGTGGAGAGCCTTCAAGTTCATGCTTTCCACCCGTCTCCTGTCGTTTTATAGCGTTTTATGCTAGCTCAACACAGGAAACATGTCAAAGATGTTGCACAATTCCAGTATGTACATCTGAACGTTTCACTCATGTTGTTTCCTTGCCCCCCTAAAAATGTCTTTTAGCAAGTTATGCACTCATCTGTTTTTGCTTTGTTTATCCCCACAGTGACATGAAGAATGCCGTTATTGGCAACAATAAGCAGAAAGCCAATTTGATTGTCTTGGGGGCAGTGCCGAGGTACGTGCTCATCTTTTTCTCCTTAGCGTCCTTCTTCAAGTTTTGAGACTTGAGGTAAAAATACCACGTTGATCAATTGACTCATAACTAGTAGTCGCTCAAAATAATGACAGAATAGGTCAGGTCATGTTTATTTGTATAGCCCTTTATCACGAGGAGTCTCAAAGGGCTGCACTGAGCACAGATTTTTTGCAAACCACAGACTATTATGTCACCATCCCCTGATCTAAAACTACATGAGGGCAAGGAAAAATTCAAAAACCTCAACATGAGGAAAATGAAAAAACCTTGAGAAAGGACCGCACAGTAGTTTAGGAGGTAGAGCGCTCGTCTTGGGATCAAGGGATCCCTGTTCGAATCCCGGCTCGTCCGTGTTACATGTCAAAGTGTCCTTGGGTAAGACACTGAACCCCTAACACCCCCAATAAGCAGGTTAGCGCCTTACATGGCTGCAAGGCCGCTATTGGGAAATGTGGAGCACATTGTAAAGCGCTTTGGGAAGTCATTGACTTAAAAAGCGCTATAAAAATGCAGATCATTTCATTTCATTTCATTTTCTCATCCCCCTTCCAGGATAACAAGCCTGCAACGGATGTTTCAATAACAAACAATACACAGATATTGTCAACATTAGATTTCTTCTTGGGATCACTAGTAGACCAACATTTTCAGGGTGAAGGCTCCGGACCAGAACATAGGTGGGAAATTAAATCAGAAATATGTGAGTGAGAAAGTTAACTGTTAACTATTTAGAGCCGTTTTCTTTTTTTAAAAAAGATGACAATGCCCCTTGATCATTTTGGGGGCAGAGAGGGATAACGTTTCGTGCAGATTTACGCAAGATCTAATTATCATATGTCTTGATAAATGCACACAGATAGATTTGTAGATCTGCAAAATACATGATTCACACCGAAATTCTTTTTTTAATGAGACTTGAACACTTTTTATATGAAAGTCCTTAAATATCGCTTGATTTTGGCCTTTGGAAAGGGTGAAGGAACCCTTTATATTTTTCCTAATTTTTTACCACTTTTTTATACTGGCGAGGAAGGCGGGCTCTGTTGTGGGCACAGAACCGGACAGCCTGACAACTGTAGCTGAGAGACGGGCACTGAACAAGCTGCGTTCAATCATGGACAATTCATTACATCCACTACACAGCATTATCTCCAAACGGAAGAGCAGCTTCAGCGACAGACTGCTGTCACAGTTTTGTTACACGGACAGACTGAGGAGATCATTTCTTCCTCATGCCATGAGGCTCTTTAACTCCACTCGGGGGAGTCAAAGCCCACATATTAACACCCCCCCACATTTGCATAATACCCTATTTTTATGACAGTGTGTATTTTCTGTAGGGCTATGTGAAGACTCTATAGCAAAACATTATATTGGGTATTTTTGTATTCTATATCTTTATTTTATTATTATTTTTTCAACACAAGGATACTGCTGGGAGTGGGAATTTCCCTACGGGGATGAATAAAGTATCTATCTATCTCTATTTCTATCTATCTATCTAGACTTCTAGACATCTATCTATCTATCTTGACTTCTAGACATCTATCTATCTAGACATCTATCTATCTATCTTGACTTCTAGTAATCTATCTATCTAGACATCTATCCATCTATCTAGACATCTATCTATCTAGACATCTTTCTAGGCTTCTAGACTTTTATATATCTATCTAGACATCTAGACATCTATCTATCTAGACATCTATCTATCTATCTATCAATATATCTAGACTTCTAGACATCTATCTATCCATCTAGACATCTATATAGACATCTTTCTAGACATCTATCTAGACATCTATCTATCTAGACATCTATCTATCTAGACATCTATCTATCTATCTAGACATCTATCTAGACTTTTAGACTTCTATCTAGACTTCTAGACTTCTATCTAGACTTCTGGACATCTAGACATCTATCTATCTATCTATCTAGACATCTATCTATCTATCTAGACATCTATCTATCTAGACATCTTTCTAGGCTTCTAGACTTTTATATATCTATCTAGACTTCTAGACATCTAAAAATCTATCTAGACATCCAACTATCTAGACATCTATCTATCTAGACATCTAGACATCTATCCATCTAGACATCTATCTAGACATGTATCTATCTATCTAGACGTCTATCCATCTAGACATATTTCTAGACCTCTAGACTTCTAGACATCTGTGTAGACCACTAGACATCTATCTAGACATCTATCTAGACATCTATCTATCTATCTATCTAGACATCTATCTAGACTTTTAGACTTCTATCTAGACTTTTAGACTTCTATCTAGACTTCTAGACTTCTATCTAGACTTCTGGACATCTAGACATCTATCTATCCATCTATCTAGACATCTATCTATCTATCTAGACATCTATCTATCTAGACGTCTATCTATCTAGACATCTTTCTAGGCTTCTAGACTTTTATATATCTATCTAGACTTCTAGACTTCTAGACATCTATCTATCTATCTATCTATCTATCTATCTAGACTTCTAGACATCTATCCATCTAGACATCTATCTAGACATGTATCTATCTAGACGTCTATCTATCTAGACATCTTGACATCTATCCATCTAGACATCTATCTAGACGTCTATCTCTCTAGACATCTTTCTAGACTTCTAGACATCTATGTAGACTTCTAGACATCTAGACATCTATCTAAACACATATCTAGACATCTATCTATCTATCTATCTATCTAGACCTCTATCTATCTATCTAGACATCTACCTAGACTTTTAGACTTCTTTCTTGACTTAGACTTCTATCTAGACTTCTAGACGTCTATCTAGACTTCTGGACATCTAGACATCTATCTATCTATCTACATTTTGTTTTGTGTGTGGTGTGCCTAGGTTACTGTACCTTCTGCAGCAGAGCTCCTCCAGCCTGGAGCTGAGGACAGAGTGTGCAGTGGTGCTGGGCAGCTTGGCCATGGGCACAGAAAACAATATCAAGTCTCTGGTGGACTGCCACATCATCCCCGCACTTCTTCAAGGTCGGGACGCGATTTTTTTTGACTTTAAAGATCACCATATCACCCGGTGACATTTCTCTATCCTTTATCGTGCAGGTCTCTTGTTCCCCGACCTGATTTTCATTGAGGCTTGTCTTCGTTGTCTCAGGACAGTCTTCATCAGCCCCGTCACTCCAGTCCAGCTGCTATACACAGTAGGATCACATCCTAAAACACCTTCCCCGTCGAAAAAAACCACCAAACGGTATGTTTTTTTTTTGTATTATCTGCAGGATCCCACTGTGATCCCTCATTTAATGTCTCTGCTGAGCCACTCACACAGGACTCAAGAGTACGCCACGCAGATCTTCTCACACTGTTGTAAGGTACTCGTTGGTATTACCGGATGAAGCTTCGGTACGGGCGGAGTCCGGTATTTTAAATGCATGTGTTTTGTGCTCAGACTCCAGACCATCAGACGGTGCTGTTTAACCACGGCGCCATTCAGAACATTGCTCCTTTGTTAATATCGCCCTCTTATAAGGTAAATGGCTCTCCTGTCTGGATTTGTACTTTGTTTTATTTTACTCGTTCAATGCCATAACATACGCATACAGTGTCTTGCGAAACAATTTGTCCCCCTTAAATTTTGTGACCTTTTGCCACATTTCAGACTTCAAAGATAAACATATACAACTAATTTCTTGTGAAGCATCAACAATAAGTGGTGGGACAGACTTTATGAGATATTTTCAACTTTTTGAACAAATAAAAAACGAAAAAGTGGATGTGCAAAATTATTCTTATAAATATAGTCTCTGTAGATATTTATCTCTATTTCTCTTTCGCTCTCTCTCTCTTTCTCTCTCCTTCTATTTATCTCTCTCTCTTTTCTCTCCTATATTTTTCCCCATTTCTCTATTTCTCGCTATTTATCTCTGTCTATTTCTCTCTGTTTCTCTCTTTCTATTTCTCTCTCTATTTCTCTGTGTATTTCTCTTACTCTTTCTCTTTCTCTCTTTATATTTATCTCTATTTCTCTCCCTTTATATATTTCTCTTTATTTTTCTCTAATTCTCTGTCTATTTGTTTATTTCTGTCTTTCTCCCTTTTTTTCTTTATCTCTCTATTTCTCTTTCTATTTCTCTCTCTCTCTCTCTCTCTCTCTCTCTCCTTCTATTTCGCTCTTCTTTTCTCTCTAATCCACTAGTCCATCCCCCGAGAGAATGTTTGTTCTACCGTATGGCCCCCGAGTTCAAATGAGTTTGACACCCCTGATATAAACGTCTTAAGGCACCCTCAGTCGGACCAAAGTGCAACCCTAAATGTCACAACAAAATTCTGTGCACTCTCCTTTGCTTCGATTGAATGTGCTTAAGGGGCTCATGAATCACGCTACTCAACGAATCGATGATGAAATGCTTTTTATAATTGATTTTAATAGTACCGATTTGTTGTTGCAGCCCCAATAGAATTTTAATATTTCAACATGATAACTGAGCGTGTTTATTGTTGAACAGCCTCGAAACAAACCCAGATAATCAGAGAAAATCTGTTAACATTCTTCTTGTTGTTGCAGGTTCGTATGCAGGCGTTAAAATGTTTCTCAGTGCTGGCCTATGAGAACACTCAGGTCTCCATGATGTTGGTGAATGGTGAGCTGTTTACTCTGTGATTATGTGGTCCGCACACATACACTGCAAAAAAGTCCAGTTAGAAATGATTTGGAAAATAAGTATTAACCTTTTTTTTTAGAAGATAATGTTCTTGTCCTATCGGCGGACGTATTTGCTCTTTTAAATAGAGTCGTCTTTATTTTCATTGACATCAACGTGGTGAAACATTGTATGCAATGAGATTAGACACAGCACCCCAGGGTGAAACACGCAATAAAGGCTTTAAAGAGATAAAAAATATAAAACAAAACCAAAAATATGGAGAGAATTTTTTACTAAGTAGTGCTTGAAGACTGGCCTACGTTATAATAATAGTGTAATGTTTACGAACGAAAACATAAAGTGCATTTTAACAATAGTGCTATAAAAAGAAGAGCAATATTATTTAGAGAGAAAAAAAAGAACAATTAAGTTGCAATATACAATAATTGGGGTAAAAGTGTATTTTTTTAAATTATTATTTTTTTTTTTATTTAGCACACGGTTGGTTGGTTGGATCCCTTAACCACTACGGACGTAGGGGCACCATTTCCTGTGGTGTGTCTTGGACAAGTAATAGCCTTTCATAAAATAATATGCCCGATAAAGTTAAGTTTAACTTACTCGTGGAAGATGGGCTTCAAGAGTTAGGCGAATTCCCCCTCCGTGGTAGAAAGTGGCCAAGAAAAAGCGATCCAACCATTTTCTCAACCGCATCAAGCTGTCTTATTACAGTTTCATTTCCAAAGAAACGGTTCGCCTCTTTACACCAACCATATTGAATGGACGCACGAGATATTAAACAATAAAAACATCAAAGTCCTTAGCACACTGGAGATACAGTATATTATGTTTACACATGAACTAGGAAGTAGAAAACAGATTTCTTCTTCGGGTGGATGCTGCGTGAGCTACAGAAAATATATATATATATATTTTTAAGTTTATTTTACTTATAATTTTACTCCTTTAAAATATGTATTACTTATTGTTTGAATAATTATTTTTAGTAAAAAAAATAATAATTCTGTTTCATACACTTACCCAAGACACACCACAGGAAGTGTAGCTGCTTAAGGGATCTTTGAGCCCGTAAGGTTTTAATATTTTAAAGTTAAAAAAAAAAAAGGTATTTCACTAAAGATAATTCTTATAATAGGGAAATAAGAAACATAATTTCTAAAATAAGTTAAATTATTCTATATACAGTTTAAAAATATTTTTAAGAAGGACTGAAATTTTTCTCTTATTTTAACTTAATTATAACTTATTTTTTTATACAGTTTTGCTCCTTTTAAATGGTTCATTCTGATTTATTCACGCTATATCACTTAAATCAAGAAAATCTTCATCCTCTGTGTCATTTTTAAACAAATCCCCTATCTCAGGAGGTAGACGATGCACCTCTTACTCCTTCCACTTCTTCGTCTCTTACATCAGACTCATCATCACCTTCGCTTTTGCCAATTCCTTAAAAGTTTCTCGCTAACTCCAAACCATCTTCCTGCTGCTCGATTACTCTTTTCAGCTGCACATTTCACTAATTTCAGCTTTTAATCTGAAAAATACGACATTCTTTTCGGTGCCATCTTTGTTCAGCTTTTCTTGGCTACGTTGAAATGATCAATATAGGCCTAGAGGTCCCTCTTGTGGTTTGGTGTGAAAATAACACGTGAAATGATATTGTCATGGTTGCCATGGCGCCCAATTGGCCCCACCCGTGTGGTGCTGGCTGCGGCTCATTGACAGATTGGCTTTTCGTGTATTTTAAGCTCAGTGCTCTCATTCTCTCTTTGTCAGTGCGTCAACAAACCTCTGCCCCGCAAGACGTGGGCACTGACTCTGTCCTGTTTTCCTGTTGGTATTTCCTGTCCGGTGTTGTTCCCGTTTATTCTGTCCTGTTTAGTATCGGTTTCCAGTTTTTGTTACCGTCTTGTTTGCCCTGTTTATTTCGATATCCTGTTTCATTATCAATCCTGTCCGTCCCATCCTGTTTGGTATCGACCCCATCTGTCCGATATCTGCTCGGGCAATTGGTATCGATCTGGTCGGCCGCTGGCTTCCTACGGTTTCACGCCAGACTGCTGCCTAACGTGCTTGACTCGCCATTTCTCGTAAAATAAAAGGCTTGTGTGAGAAACGTCGTGCATTTGGGTCCTGATCCTGTTGTGATGTGTTAACAATTTCTCACACAAGGTTTAATGTAAGTCGCACCGAAGTATAAGTCGCACCTTCGGCCGAAATATGAAAAAAAAAACTTCGGAAAATACTGTGTATTCAAAGCGTATCACGTTGACAAGTATTTGTGTGTTCTTGCAGTGGTGGTAGAAGGCGAGCCGCTCTCTCAGGTTTTTGTCCGAATGATGCAAAGGGATCAGCCCATTGAAATGCAGCTGACTGCAGCCAAATGGTAAGTAAGCAGATATCAAATCCGATATTTCTGTCGCCATTTATATTGACTGGGGTCTTTGGCTGCAGTCTCACGTACATGTGTCGAGCAGGCGCCATCAAGACAGACGACAGCTGCATTGTCCTCAAGGTAGCGTTATTTAAATTTTGGGTTGATATTTTAAAGTACAGTGCCTTTGCGAAGGTTTTGGACCCCCAAGATATTTTTCTAAGAATGAACAACATCTGAGACACAATTATGAAAAGAAACTAAATGTATTCAACATTTTATATTGTGCTAACAAATAAAAAGATGAAAAGTAGGTGTTGCAAAACTAGCGGCCCCCTTTGATTTAATACTTTGTACAACATCAGTGTTCTGGTTTGCCCGCGTCCCTGCGTCCTAGACGCATAATTTTTGCTGGGGACGCATTGTGTCAAATCAACGTGCGGCACGCGACTTTTTTGACACCAAATTGTCATTATTACCTGATAACTTTTTTTTTTTTAACAAAGATTTACCGCACTCTAAACTTTTCGTCAGGCAGATCCGCCATTGTTGTTTTGGTCTCGCGCCGATCTCGGCAAACGAAATCTCGTTGCTTCGAGATGATGTCATTGTTTTGGTGGTTGTCAAGTGAAAGAGTATGCCTCCGTAAAAACAGTTGGTATTAGGTGCAAATCAACAAAAAATTGGTCATTTCTTCAGTGTCGGTAATAAGTCGAAACATAACACAGAAAGCGGGAACGACGGCAATCATTCCGGCACGGAAAAACGGCGGAGAAATTCCTCGGAAGACCGCGAAGGCAAGGAAAACACGTGTGTTGAAGCCAACGATTTGACGAAAGATAATAAACAAAAGAATACTAGCAAGAAAAGGACTTTTCTGCCAAAATGGACTCAATTATACTCCTGGTGACGCTATGAGGAGGATGATAATGGATTGGACTTTGAGAAGGCATTACAACTATGGCGGGACAGAAAACCACGAAGAATATATGAACTAAAAAATTTGAAGTGATAACGGTTTTGTACTACCAATTAACTGTGACGATTAAAACTGCATGAAAATATAAATATTTCAGCAATGTTATTTTGTATAGTGTACAATATTGTGAACTGAAAAAATCTGAAGTGATAACTCCTTTGTATTACCAATAAACTGTGATGATTAAAACTGAATGAATATATAGATTTATATTATATATTTGTCGCCGATTTACAATTTCAACCGCGATAAGACTTAATTTTGGGGACCCATATATCTCTGTATGGACCCACAGCCACAAGTCTTTTGGGTATATCTCTAAAAGTTTAGCATATCTTGAAACAGAAATATTTGCCCATTCTTCCTTACAAAACACTTCAAGTTTCTCAAGGTTTGCTCGTGATCATTTGTGGACACCATTTTTTTCAGTTCTGTTCACAAATGCTCTACAGGACTGAGGTCCGGTCTGCTTGGCCATTCTTACACCTTTATATTGTCAGTTTCAAACCATTCCATTATTTATTCTGGTTTATGTTAAGGATAAAAAGCCCCTTTTTCAAGTCTCCTGCAGATTTCTTGCCAAAATCGCTCCTTCCACCTTCCCATCAACTCTAAAGATCTTCCCAGTCCCTGCTAAAGAAGAGCAACCCCATAACAGGATGCTGCCACCACCATGTTTGACAGTGAGGATGGTGTTTTCAGGGTGATGTGCAGTGTTACTCTTATGCCAAACGTAACACATTGCATTCAGCCCAAAAATATCATGTTTGGTCTCATCTTGTGTCTCACATGTGTCACCAAACGGGCCTTTTATGGTATTTTTTTTCAGAAAGGGCTTTTGTATTGCCACTCTTTCATAAAGGGCAGATTTATTCATTCTCAGGTCTTTTGCGGACTCCATCAGGTCTCCTTCCAGAATGGTCCTGTATTTGGCTCTGTCCATCTTCTCAGTAACTGTAACGATCTTCACAGTCCCTGCTGAAAAAAAGCAACCCCTGGAGCGCCACCATGTTTGACTGTCGGGATGGTGTTTTCAGGGTGGCGTGCAATGTTTTTCTTACGCCAAACGTAACGCTTTGCATTCAGCCCAAAAAGTTCCTTTTTGTGTCGTCTGACCAGAACGGCATGTTCCTCGTGCTATTTGTGTCTCCCATATGGCTTCTTGCAAACGTCAAACATACCTTTTTGTGGTATTCTTTCAGTTAAGTCAAGTCACATTTATTTATGACGCCCTTAATCACAAAAATGTCTCAAAGGACTGCACAGGATTACAATGACAAAATGACCTGATCTCAAACCAACATGCAGGCAAGGAACAACTCAAAATCTCAGCGTGAGGAAAAAGAGAAACCTTGAGAAGGGACCTCACAAATGGTATCCCCCTTCCAGGATGACCAGGGTGAATTACGTTTAGCATTACAGTACACAAACATAGTAAACACTAGGTAAGATGTTGAAAATTTGTCCAGAAAGTCTATGTCGGCCACGACGCAGTTTCCCATCTCTGCCAGCTGGTCCATGCAGGCGTTCACATGCTTCAGGTCAAACGCTGGTCCGCTGACTCATCTCAAATCGTCCCTTCTCCTTCGTATCACCACCAGGCAGGCAGTCGGAAAAAGACAGGAGAATACAGAATATGAGGAGGGCATCAATCATAAGCTTTGGAATAGAAGTGTGTCCTAAGCCTTGATTTAAAAACTTCCAATGAGGTTGCAGATCTTATCTCCGGAGGCAGGGCGTTCCATAGCACCGGGGCCCAGATGGAGAACGCTCTCGAGCCCGCAGACTTCTTGGCTCTCGGAGTCACAAGTAGACCGGCATTTTCCGAGCGCAGCCTCCGTGCAGGAACATAGGGGGAAATCAAATCAGAGAGATAAGAGGGTGCAAGTCCATGCAAACATTTATATGTTAATAAGGCAACCTTAAAGAGAGGACTTTGTCCTTGCCACTCTTTCATTAAGTGTAGATTTATGCACAAATTGTCCCACCTCAGCTGTGTAAGCCTGCAGGTCATCAATTTGATCGTGGGACTCTTGGTTGCTTTTATGATTAGTTTTCTGCTTCTTTGGGCCGAAAACATAGAGGGACGGCCAGGTCTTTGTAGGTTTTCAGTGGTTTTATGCTCTCTCCTTTTTAATTTCATTAGTCACACAGTGCTGCGCGGGGTTGGGTAGGGTTACTTTAACTTGATTACTTTCAATTACTTTTGGATTACTCCAGTACCAAATATGCTAATAAAAGACAAAAGAAACTAAATATGAATGAAATTACTAAATTTTGTGCAGGCTTGGGGAGTAACGGAATACATGGAACGGCAAAAATGATGTTGGCAAGCTGTTTGGATTTATTTTCATTTTGTTTCTGTCGCATTTTACGTTAGTTTTGCCGGAGATTAAAGACATCAAAGCCAGGAGAGAAATCTTACCACGTTTTGGGAGTCATCATTTTATTCCTATTAAGTTTCTCTTGTCTTTTATTAGCATATTTGGTATTGGAGTCATCCAAAAGTCATTGAAAGTAATCAAGTTAAAGTAACCCTACCAAACCCTGGTGCTGCGGGAAATATGTAAATGTTGAAGATCTTATGGAAATACCTTCTTATCTGTGTTTTTGTAGTAAAAAATGTAAAATGTTGAAATAATTTTGTTCCACCTTACAATTGTATTTCACATGTTCTTGATTCATAGAAGATTTTTTTAGTTTTTTAACTTTAAGTTTGAAGCTCGAATTGTGGCAATACAGTGGAACCTCGGTTCTCGACCATAATCCGTTCCAGAACCCTGTTCGAAAACCGATTTGTTCGATCACCGAAATCATTTTTCCCATTAAAAATAATGTCAATCGTTTTAATCCGTTCCAACACCCTGAATGTTTACCTTGAATGTTTAACGTCAACATAAAGCTAACCCAGGCTAATTGTACGTTCGCATTATCGTAATCTTCCGTACGAAAGATGACGCTAACATGAACGTGTAAAAATATAAAAATCAAGTCGTTTACAAGTCATTTAGCACCCGGGTCTCCACAAGTCGTGAGCGGTTTATTGGAAAGGGGGCTCCGTTCCAACACCCTCAATGTTGGGCTCCGTTCCAACACCCTGAATGTTTAACGTAAACTTAAAGCTAACCCGGGCTAATCGTACGTTCGCGTTATCGCAATCTTATGAATAGGATTCCTTACCTTTGTGGTGGTCAGCAGAAGGCGCAGGTGGACGGTGGAGCTATTATTTCTTTCTTAAATGCAATAGTTGTACGCACTACTTTTCTTTTTTCACCTGTAGCAACTTCGCCGCTTGCACTGAGTTTCTTCGGAGGCATAATAAGGGGCTAAAACACCCGTACGCCGCTCAGCATCGCACCCTAGCGTACGCGCTCACGCATTACCGGCGTTCGAACTCCGATCTTTTGACCGAACAGCGAAGCAAGAATTTCTCGACGTTTTTGGTCGGACACCGATTTGTTCGAACTGAGAGGCGTCCGAAAACCGAGGTTCCACTGTATAACAAAAGGTTCTTAGGGGGCCAATACTTTCCTATGCACAGTAACTGTGGTGGACTTCATGCTTTTTGTTGTGGCCTAGACGCTGCCGTGCCTGGTACGTATGTGTAGCAAAGATCACCTGCTAGAAGAACGGGTGGATGGAGCCGAGACTCTCGCCTTTCTCATGGAACCCGACGTGGAGTTGCAGAGGATCGCGAGCACCACCGACCACCTCGTGGCCATGTTGGCCGACTATTTCAAATACCCCAGCTCTGTTTCGGCCATTGCCGACATCAAGAGGGTGGGTCGGCATGTTACGGAACATTTGTTCAGGTTTTTTTTTCTTTTTCCTGACTTTTTTCGTTCTACACAGTTGGACCACGACCTCAAGCACGCACACGAGCTAAGGCAAGCAGCTTTCAAGTTGTACGCGTCACTAGGCTCCAACGATGAAGACATTCGCAAGAAGGTTTGTCGATTTTGTTTCCAGATTCAGCTCATATATATTAAGGTTTCTAGGGTGCTTGAAATTCTTAAAATATCTTGAACTGTAATGGCTTTTTTTGTATAATTACTAATCAGTTTTTATTTAGCCATAACAAACAACTTTAAGTCTTGAAAAATACCGTATTTTCCGCACTACAGGGCGCACCGGGTTATAGGGCGCACCCTCCAAAAATAGTTTTTGGTCCTATATCTTCCATAGATAAGGCGCACCGGGTTATAAGGCGCTACAATGGGAACGTGGACAAAACAGTCAGATGATTCAGTCCAACTGATTACCCCCTTAACATTCCCAAAGCTTGCAAAGAAGCAAATACGTGTCGTAGACGCGTGCGGATGCGGTGTCCGTATGATGTCACTCAAATGCATCGTTCCATCATTCGGAAGGTTCAAGTCTTGGGATTCAAGAAATGCCAACCATTCCTTAGTTTCTATTTTCTTTTTCGCTCGCAACTTTACTGTGCATATGACAATAAACACTTGGAATTGAGTTGAATTCACTCAACTCATCACAGCAACATCAAGATCGTTCTAAAACAAGATGCCGGGAAAATATAAAGCCGCATAGCTCACCTAAGTTCTCACATTCAATAATGATACGCAATCATGGTCTTCTTACAACCGTGAGTGTAGTAAATCCAGGAGAGTAAAATGTTTACAAATACAGACATAAACATGTTTCTTTATGGCGTAGTTTAGCAAGCTTGCTATTCTTTTTCGGCCAATTGCAGGGTTTGTTTCGGCCCTCTAGCCTATCAGAGGCTCCGAATAACTTCAGCCAATAGCGATCGATTTAACGGATGATTGACACATCTTTTTCGGCCAATTGCAGGGTTTGTTTCGGCCCTCTAGCCTATCCGAGGCTCCGAATGACTTTAGCCAATAGCGATCGATTCAAATGATGATTGACGCATTGGTTAGCCAATGAAACGCCGGTATATAAATCCCAGCATACACCGCGGACTACTCCGCGTTCAGGGGGAAATCGAGTCGGCGGCTGTTGCGTAAGTTGCGAGACCTTGCGATTTAATATTGAACCATATATAAGGCGCACTGTATTATAAGGCGCATGTTCAGCTTTTGAAAAAAAATTAAGACTTTTAGGTGCACCTTATAGTGCGGAAAATACGGTAAGTCAAAATACAGTAATCCCTCGAGATGACAACCTCACCAACCGAGAGAATAGTATTGTAACAAAATAACAACCGTATATCTAAAATGATTGCACCGTTGAATAAAGAGTCTTTATTGTGGTGAGATACAGGCTCCGGGGGGATACCTTGTAAGGGTCTTTCCATAGCTTAGCCGTAGGCCGGACCTGCTGCCTCCTCTCCCAACGCCGCCTGAGTCCCTTCCCGGACCTGATAACAATCCACGGAGCACCTGCTGGAGATAACTAATTCTTTGTGCTCTTCTGACTTTTCTTAGAGTCCGGTTTAAATGATGAATTTATTTTCAATGTAACAAGGCTCTGCTAAAACTATGCTAAAACTATCTTTCGCCATGCTTCCCAGTTTATTTTGGGCAACACATTGGACTGTGTGCCCGCCCTGTTCAGTGTTCTGGTTTGCCCGCGTCCCTGCGTCCTAGACGCATCATTTTTGCTGGGGACGCATAGTCTCAAATCAACGTGCGTCCCCGGGACACAACTTTTTTACCCGATTACATTTTTTAAACAAAGATTCACCGCACTCCAAAGTTTTCATCAGGCAGATCCGGCAGATGTTGTTTTTGTCTCGCGGTTCGAGTTTTCGTCTGCACGCCGATCTCGAGTTGTGTAGTGAAAGGAAGTCCGTCTCTTTTTAGAGAACCGTCTTTTTCGGCTCAACTCATTCAAGAGAGCCGGCTCTCCAACGGCTCACTTGCTTTGATGCATTATATTACGAATGATGATGTTGTATAAAGAAGTTAAGAAAAAATGAAGTATAAAAGGAGAAAATGAAAAAAAGACAGGTTTGTGGTTATCCCTTTAATCGGTATATTACCAACAATAATCTGATGCAGAAAATGAATTCATAATTTGATGATTAAAACTGAATGAATATATAGATTTTTATTATATATTTGTCGCCGATTTACAATTTCAACCTGGATAACACGCCATTTTGGGGAGCCATAGATCTCTGTTGGGACCCAAAGATTTTTGAGCATGCGAGTCCCCGGGACCCATCACTTTTCACAGCTCAAATGAACACTGCCTGTTGTTAGGCTTGGGTATGCTGTCAGTCAATCACAGTCGTGCACACAGACGGTCACGCCCCACCAATCCACACTCACACACACACGTACATCCTACCCCTCGTGATAGCCTTTTCTGTGTGCTGTCTGCTCAGAACACAATGCACGATACTTTGATATCAATGACAGTAAAGACAATTCAATTCAGAATTCACAAAGCAGTGAAGCAGCGATTACCGAAGCGCAAAATCACAATGGATTACTCTCCTTTCAATTATCGCAGACTTTAGTAATTCCGGCGATATCAGTTCCTCCTTCTGCAACAGAAGAATTTCATGGGCATTGACATTTCTCCCGCTTGTGTATCTAAAGATCACAGAGACTGAAAACATGATGGACAGAATAGTCAGCGGCCTGTCGGAGTCCAGCATTAAAGTTCGGTTGGCAGCCGTCAGGTGAGATCGTATTTCAACATGTTTGGATTAGTAATTGTTTTGATTATAGAATTGCTCGCACCGTCTAATTCTCGTGAAGGTGTAGATAATCAATTATTGGAAACAAATAAATAGTGATTTTTTTTAATTGATATTGCAAGTAACTCTCCCTACATTTTTTAAAATCCATATTTATGATTCAGAGAAATACTTATTGATATTGATAAGATTAGAACTGTTGAACTATCAAAACCATAAACGGGAAGACTAGATATTTAACAACTGACAGAATATTAGGGCTGCAACAAACAATTATTTTAAAAATTGATGAATCTGTCGATTTTTTTTCTTTTTCAAATAATCGATTCTGTTCATATATTACAGTTTTGGATAAATGGATCAATACTGCAGAAAACAACCTAATATTCTGTAGTATAAAACATTTAAAAAACATTTTTCAAATGGCCTAACAATAAACATAAATACATACAACATTCTCCCAGAAATATAGAGACTTTTTTTGCATATTTTTATGCAAAAAAAGAGAGGCAACTTCGGAGGAGAATGGGAGTTGTTAGTCGGACGTACGCAAATCGTTTGTTTCATTTTGTTAATTCATAACGAATGCTGTGTTTTGTGTGCTCTGCCTAAATAAAAAGCCTCAAACGAACCCCTAAACGTCCAGACGCTGCCCTACTTACGAACGGGAGAGGTTCCATACGACCGTTCGTGAGTTAAACTTGTTCGTAAGTTGTTTAAGTGCTATATTTTGTATGTTTAAGGCTCTTATTAGTAACCTGTATTGTTTTGTACTGAAAAATAAACGTTTAATATAATAATATGCTCTATCAAAATAAATAAAGTTGAGTTTAACTTACTTTTGGAAGATGCGCTTCAAGAGTTAGCCGACTTCCTCCTCCGTGGTAAAAAAGTAGCCAAAAAAAAGCGTTTCGACCATTTTCTTAACCGCATCAAGATTTGTTATTCCACTTTCATTTCAGAAGAAACGGCTCGCCTCTTGAAATGAAATGATCTGCATTTATATAGCGCTTTTCAAGTCAATACTTCCCAAAGCGCTTTACATTGTGCTTCACATTTCCCAATAGCGGCCGTGCAGCCATGTAAGGCGCTAACCTGCATATTGGGGGTATTAGGGGTTCAGTGTCTTATCCAAGGACACTTCGACATGTAAGGAGCCGGAATTCGAACTGCGATCTCTTGATCCCAAGACGAGCGCTCTACCTCCTGAGCCAATACACCAACCATATTGAATGTACGCACGAGATATTCGACAATAAAAATGTCAAAGTTCTTAGCGTGCTAGAGATACAGTGCAATGTGTATACACACAAACCAGGAAGTAGAAGCCGGATTTCTTCTTCAGGGTGGATGCTGGGTGACCTCTCACAGCGCCACCACACGCCGGTATCGGCGTAAAGAAGCACTACAGTACTGTCCTGTACTCGGAAAAAGGTGCACATAATACAAAATCTAACTTGCAGCAATATCCGGATATTTTTCGACATCTCGAAAAAAAGGTTTTTATCTACCGTTTTTCGTAAGTAGACTGGTCGTGAGTAGGGGAGCGTCTATACCAAAATTGCCTCTCATTAAAGCGATTTGCTTCACTGCTGGCTTTGCATTCTACCTTTTAAGTTATCTTATTGTACATTGGATGTTTCATACAGCACTTTCAGTTACATTTCGGTGTCGGAAAAGTGCTATGAAAATACATTTGGATTTGAATTCGGAGGACCTCATGTAATAATAATAATAATTTCCTTTGTATTGTCATTCTTTTTGTAAGAACGAAATGTCGATACACCTGACCCGTTGTAGCGAGCCGATGCAGCCGCAGCCAACAGAGGGCGCCGCCATTTACATTTCTCAGGGCGCCCTCTGCTGGACCAAAATGCTACTGATCAGGAGGGAATTAAATTCACATCTCTCAGTCTCTCTTACAATAATCAATGATAAAATCCGTGGCCAACGCTTTTAGTCATCAATTTCATCGATCCGTTGTTGCAGCCCTTCAAAATATGGAAGTATTTAAACAACCTATGTATGAATTGCCCTTATTTATTCGATTAATTGTGTGTTACGTTCTTCTTACAGATGCCTCCATAGTCTCTCACGGTCGGTGCAGCAGCTAAGAACTAGCTTCCATGATCATGCTGTGTGGAAGCCCCTTATGAAGGTTAGAGGAAGCTTGATTTTGAACATAGAGAACTGGAGCTATTGAACAAAATAAAGGGAGAGGTATTTAAAAAAAAAGGGGGGAATTGAATTAGGTTTTAGAGAATATTGTAATGGTTTTCAGACTTCAAACTTAAGACTATTGCTGCATTTTATCCATCCATCCATCCATTGTCTGCACCGCTTATCCTCAGTAGGGTCGTGGGGGTGCGGGAGCCCATCCCAGCTATCTTCCGGCTGGGAACACCCTGAACTGGTTGCCAGCCAATCGCAGGGCACACAGGGACAGACAATTCGCTCGCTCATTCACACCTAGGGAAAATCCGGACCAGCCAATTCACCTAACATGCATGTTTTTGGAATGTGGAAGGAAACCGGAGTGCCCGAAGGAAACCCATGCAAGAACGGGGAGAACATGCAAACTCCACACAGGATGGTTTGATCTCACAACCTTAGAACTCTGCCGCACACGCGCTGACCACTGCGCCGCCCTTCTGCATTTTATATTTACCACAAAAAAACGGAAAAGTAGGTGTTGCAAAAATATAGCCCCCCTGTTCTTTAAGCTCAGCCCAAAGTCTCAGTTTAAATGCGCCTGCTCCTTCATGGGCTCAGAGCTGTGAAGAGAGTCACCGGAGAACGGATAGATAGATACTTTATTCATCCCTGTAGGGAAATTCACACTTCCAGCAGTATCCTTGTGTTGAAAAATAAAATGATAATAAAGTAAAAGAAATAGAATACAGAAATACCCAATATAACGTGGTGATATAAAGTATTTATATATTGCTACATAAAATACACACTGTCATAAAAATAGGGTAATATGCATATGTGGGGGTTTAATGTGGGCTTTGACACCCCCGGGTGGAGTTAAAGAACCTCATGGCAGGAGGAAGAAATGATCTCCTCAGTCTGTCCGTGGAACAAGACTGTGACAGAAGTGTGTCGCTGAAGCTGCTTCTCTGTTTGGAGATGATGCTTTGTAGTGGATGGGATGAATTGTCCATGATTGACTTTTAGTAAGAATAAGAACAAATAGGAATAGAAACGTCATATTAAGACATATGAGCAATACCATGAATTCATTTTATGATTTTTCTGGTTTTGATCCAGCTGTTGCAAAACGCCCCTGATGAAGTCCTGGTCATGGCGTCCTCCACGTTATGCAACCTACTGCTGGAGTTTTCACCCAGTAAAGAGGTACACGCACCGACACGCAGCTTCTACTAT
Organism: Urocampus carinirostris; assembly: GCF_059441175.1. Taxonomy (NCBI): domain Eukaryota; kingdom Metazoa; phylum Chordata; class Actinopteri; order Syngnathiformes; family Syngnathidae; genus Urocampus; species Urocampus carinirostris. The sequence goes on from NC_142362.1 coordinate 2,209,876, forward strand.
ATAAAATCACTTTTTTTCTAAAGGTGTGTTGCAGACTTTAAAATGTCTGTGTAAAAAATGTGGCGGAAGGTTGCATTTTGCACCAAAACGCGTCCATTTTTTTTTTTTTTTTTTGCTTGCACCTTTTATTGAGTTTAGATCAGGGGTGGCAAACACGTACACAAAAACAATACTTGTATTGTAAGGAGAGGAGTGTGTTATGGGAAATAATATGTTTTTAATTGTGTGTGTTTGTGTCATGGCAGGTCAGTGCGTGGTGTGGCTCTTTGACTCTCACAGTTAGAAATTTCGGCTCTTTGTGTCAAACTTGTTCGCCACCCCTGGTTTAGATTACAGTGACCTCTAGTGGTCTAATCATAGACACCGTCCCGTTTATGTTTGTGCTGCACACACACAATAGATCAGGGGTGTCAAACTCATTTGAACTCGGGGGCCACACGATAGAACAAACATTCTGTCGAGGGCCGGACTAGTAGATAAAGAAATAAGGGAAGGAGGGAGGGAAAAGAAGAGAGGGCGGGACAAAGAAAGAGAGAGAGGATTAGAGCGTGAGAAACAAAAGAGATGAAAAGAAAAGTCGTAAAAGAGGGGGAAAGAAAGGGAGTGGAAGAAAGAAATCCAAAGAGAAATAGAAAGACAGCAGGAGAGAAAAGAGAAAAGAAAGCGCGAAGGCTAGGAAGAGAGAGAGAAAAGAGAGTAAAGGAAAAAAGGAAGTTAGAGCAAATGAAGTTAAAAAGACACAGAGAGAGAAAGAGACAAAGAGCAACAAAGGAAGAGAGAAATGGAGACACAGGGAGTGAAAGAGACAGACAGTGGGAGAAAAGAGGTGGAAGAGAGAGAGCGCGAGAGAGAGAGAGAGAGAGAGAGAGAGAAATAAAAGTACAGTATCTTTGTGAGAATAAACCTGGGTTTGGCAATATCAAGTTGACATATTCAACCTGCAGCTTGTTTTTCTCTTGCACTTCTCTGAGTGTTGTTTTGCCGGTCGGACTCAATCCCTTAGCGGGCCTGATCTGGCCCGCGGGGCGCCTGTTTGACACCTGTGCAATTTTTTTTAATATTTGAGAATTGTGGAATGTTTGATAAATGGTAAATGGTCTGCATTAATATAGCACTTTTCAAGTCAATGAAGACCTCCCAAAGCGCTTTACAATGTTTACCCATTCACACACACACTCACACACCAATAGGGAGTCAGCCATGCAAGACAACGACCTGCTATCGGTGGTATTAGGGATTCAGTGTCTTGCCCAAGGACACTTCGACATATAACACGGAGGAGCCGGGAATCAAACCTGGGACCTCTTGATCCCAAGACGAGCGCTATACCCTTCTATGTTCTATGTTTCTATGAAAGTTTTTTTTTTGTGTGTGTGTGTGTGTGTGTGTAAAACCCCTTTCAATTTGAGTTTGAGACCCCTGGTTTACAGGAACGTATGTCATGTTTAAAGTTGTTTTCTTCTTCTTTTTTTTTTCAAATTAAAGCATCAATTCATTTTCACTTTTCTAAAGGATATTTTTGATTAATTTAGATGTTAGCTTCTGTGTTCCACCCAATGACTGTATGTGTGGTGTTTGCATTTGCGTAGCCTATTCTTGAATCCGGCGTCATCAAACTACTATGCAGTCTGACCCAGAGTGAGAGTCCTGCGCTCCGGGTAAACGGCATCTGGGCCCTAATGGTAAGAAAAGTTTCCACTACAAGCTCAAATCACTGGAGATGATTCATCTCAGCCAGGGTTTGTACAGGTGCTTGGAATCCTTGAAAATACTTGAATTTTATATATTTTTTTTCTAATATATTAAATGTTAGGTTAACCCCAACACTTGTAATAAAACCTGCACTCAAAGAAGACACAGAGACGTGAGTATAACTTACTTGCAAGGAGAATGACAGGAGACTGCCCTTTACAGTCTACCAGACTCACTCTAACTGGCAGTCTCCTTTGTCCATGCCTTTTATTAAATTAGGAACGCCCTAATTTACATAAGGTTTCTTCTGCTAAAGGGAGGGGGGAGTGAGAAAAAACAGTTGAGACCTGTTTTCACTAACAACATGTTATCGTATCAACACCTGTTTAAACTCGCAATAACATGTTATCGTATCAACAATATTACCACTATTGAACTAGGCGAGAATGGCACACTAAGCAAGAATAGTATGCAACAGTAGAATAACATATTTACAGTTTAAATCCATTGATTTCACAATTTTTATTGCGTTTTCAATGGTTTTTCATACAAAAATAAAATAAAATCACACCCCAAATAAACCCAAAACCGACAACCCAAAGAGGTGTTCGACACCATGTGGAATTAAAACAAAACAAAACCGTATATTTAACTAGGAATGATGCGTTAAAGGATATAATAATTCTAAAACATTTAAAATAGGGGAAAATAGAAAATGTTTTGCATAATATAATATGTCATTGGTAAACAAACGCTGCCCTATTCACGAACGATATTCCGGATGATCGTAAGTTGAATTGGTTCGTAAGTTGCTTCAGTCCTATATTTTGTATGTTTAAGGTTTGTATAAGTTTGTTTAAGGCTTGTAAGAGTAACATGTATTGTTTTGTACTGAAAATTAAATGTTTCATATAATTATATGCTCTATAAAGATAAAGTTGAGTTTAACTTACTTTTGGAAGATGGGCTTCAAGAGGTCCTCCTCCGTGTTTAAAAGTGGCCGAAAAAAAGTGATCCAACCATTTTCTCAACCGCATCAAGCTTTCTTATTCCACTTTCGTTTCTAAAGAAACCGCTCGCCTCTTCTTTACACTTTACAGCAACCATATTGAATGGATGCACGAGATATTAAACAATAAAAAGCGTCATCGCCCCCTATAGGTTTTGCCCAAGACGGGTGCATGCTACACCTAAACAGGGCACTAGAAAATGTGTATTTGTGCAGTCATGGAGATTTATTATGGGCCAAAAAAACAAGGCAGTGTGGTGACATCTAATGGGAAGAACTTCCTGCACCTGAAAATATCAGCTACCTTTACCGCTGGTTCACCTGAACCCTATATGGGGCAATATTTGGGTCAAAAATGTTTACACACCTATTGTTCTGATAAGAATATATTTGTGATTTACCCAAGATCAAAATAATCATATGACTTAAATGCACACGCGAAATTTCTTCTTTGAGGGCACTGGAGAAATTGTAAAATTGGCTATGGAAGAGCTTAAAATTTGGCCATGAAAAACGTGTACTTTGCTAACCGGGTGCGTGTTTTTACACAGAACATGGCGTTCCAGGCCGATCAGAAGGTGAAGGTGGAGATTGTCCAATGTTTGGGCACCGAGCAGCTTTTTCGCTTACTCTCTGATCCTGACGGCAACGTGCTGATGAAGACGCTAGGTCTGCTTCGGAATCTCCTGTCGACACGCCCGGTGAGAGCATGCAAATGCAACACGTGTAACTATTTTTTAATGTTTTTCTTCACGTTTTTACCCATTTTTTCCCACTATTCTTTGTCTTTTTTATCTCTTTTAATTGTTCGTGTAGGGATTTTTCTTTTGAAAATCATTAGGTTTTAAATAAATTATCCTTTACTGCAATCAGTAAATGAATTTGCCTCTTGGTGTTGCTTGTGCTCCACCATAAATATTTTTTTCTTTGAAGGATGATCGAATTTCCTACACTGATAAAAAATAAATTGTTATTACTAGAGTTCTCTGAGTTCTGATATGAATTATTAATCCCAAGAAAACGGAATCAATGAACCAGGCTGTTTGAAATAGAATACACAATTTATTAACAAAGAGAATCAATGATAAAAAAGGAGGGGGGGGAGGCGCCGGAGATTATAGGAGTTTTCGACCGCTGAAAGTTACTAGCACAAAACAAAAGTTTCCCGCTATAATGCTAGTCGATTTCGGGAGATTCCCTTGTACAGAAAAAACACACATTCCCAGGAACCAGCAAGCATGTTGTTGAATCTGAAACCGTCCTCTTACTTGTTGTTGCGGAGAGACTTGGTCTCGTGCTCTGTATGGTCTCAACGTGTGGCCCACGTGCTGAACTAAAGGCTGTGTGCTTAGTTCATGCATAGTTCATGCATCAGTTCAGTGTTCTTGCAAGCAAAGTACCCTTGTGTTGTTTAGGGAAAGCATTGTTTAGATATTGGAGGTCTCACAAATGCAAAAGAAGTGGAATTTCTGCTCTAAAGCAAGCGTCAAGCGTCCCTGGTGCATATAAAAAGAGGAGCTGATCGATAAAAGGGTTGTTTCTTGGAATGTTCAACTTTTGTTTACTAAACAATGGTAAGCGCAAGAAACATCCTTTTTTCTAACGAAAGATGTGGGTTACAGCTTTCTCCAGATACGTCCAATGCCTATAAAGCTATAGAACTAAATTTTCTGCTGGCCTTTAAAATTGAGTTAAAAACATTGGCAGGGACTGAACATTTGGCATCAAAATAGTTGAAAATAATTGTAAAAAAAGTACCCTTGTGTTGTTTAGGGAAAGCATTGTTTAGATATTGGAGGTATCACAAATGCAAAAGAAGTGGAATTTCTGCTCTAAAGCAAGCGCCAAGCGTCCCTGGTCCATATAAAAAGAGGAGCTGATCGATAAAATGGGTTGTTTCTCAGAAGTTTTATTGGAATTATCAACTTTTGTTCACTAAACAACGGTAAGCCCAAGAAACATCCTTTTTTCTTACGAAAGTTGAGGGTTCAAGCTTTCTTCTGATATGTCCAATGCCTTTAAAGCTATAGAAATAAATTTTCTGCAGGCCTTCAAAATTGAGTAAAAATTATTGGCAGGGACTGAACATCTGGCAATGAATAAGTTGAAGAAAATTGTAAAAAAGTACCATTGTGTTGTTTAGGGAAAGCATTGTTTAGATATTGGAGGTATCACAAATGCAAAAGAAGTGGAATTCCTGCTCTAAAGCAAGCGTCAAGCGTCCCTGGTCCATATAAAAAGAGGAGCTGATCGATAAAAAGGGTTATTTCTCAGAAGTTTTCTTGGAAACAATGTTAAACTTTAGTTTACCAAACAATGGTAAGCGCAAGAAACATCCTTTTTTCTAACGAAAGATGAGGTTTGGAGCTTTCTCCTGATATGTCCTATGCCTATGAAGCTATAGAACTAAATTTTCTGCAGGCCTTTAAAAATGAATTAAAAACATTTGCAGGTAATGAACATCTGGCATCAAATAAGTTGAAGATAATTGTAAAAAAGTACCCTTGTGTTGTTTAGGGAAAGCATTGTTTAGATATTGGAGGTATCACAAATGCAAAAGAAGTGGAATTCCTGCTCTAAAGCAAGCGTCCCTGTTCCTGATAAAAAGAGGAGCTGATCGATAAAATGGGTTGTTTCTCAGAAGTTTTCTTGGAAACAATGTTCAACTTTTGTTTACCTAATAATGGTAAGCGCAAGAAACATCCTTTTTTCTAACGAAAGATGAGGGTTGGAGCTTTCTCCTGATATGTCCAATGCCTATGAAGCTATAGAACTAAATTTTCTGCAGGCCTTTAAAAATGAATTAAAAACATTTGCAGGTAATGAACATCTGGCATCAAATAAGTTGAAGATAATTGTAAAAAAGTACCCTTGTGTTGTTTAGGGAAAGCATTGTTTAGATATTGGAGGTATCACAAATGCAAAAGAAATGGAATTCCTGCTCTAAAGCAAGCGTCCCTGTTCCTGATAAAAAGAGGAGCTGATCGATAAAATGGGTTGTTTCTCAGAAGTTTTCTTGGAATGATCAACTTTTGTTTACTAAACAACGGTAAGCCCAAGAAACATCCTTTTTTCTTACGAAAGTTGAGGGTTCCAGCTTTCTCCTGATATGTCCAATGCCTATAAAGCTATAGAACTAAATTTTCTGCAGGCTTTTAAAAATGAGTTAAAAACATTTTTACTTGGAGATAATTGTAAAAAAAAAAAGCTAGCATAATAATTAATAATAATAATTTCCTTTGTATTGTCATTCTTTGTAACAATGTACACAGAACGAAATGTCGATACACCTGACCCGTTGTAGCGAGTTGATGCAGCTGCAGCCAACAGAGGGCGCCGCCATTATACCAATTAGCATGTCTGAACATAAGCGTGTTTCTTTTCCGACAGCACATCGATCAGATCATGAGCTCTCACGGCAAGCAGATCATGCAGGCGGTCACGCTCATCCTGGAAGCCGAGCACAACGTGGAGGTCAAAGAGCAGGTGACGGATGCTTAAATACACCTTGCAGCGCCCCCTTGTGGATAACTCTGTTTTTTACATTGATCAGACGCTGTGCATTCTCGCTAACATCGCGGACGGCAACACGGCCAAGGAGCTCATCATGACCAACGATGACATGCTTCAGAAAATCAAATACTACATGGTAGGTCGACTTCAGGAGGTCACGTGATTGGGATTCTGCCATCAGTCTATATTGAATAATTTTGAAGCTTGGATTGCGACAGTTAGGAGTAACAAATGTTTGTTTTCTTCTTTAAGGGTCACTCCAATGTGAAACTGCAGCTTGCTGCCACCTTCTGCATTTCTAACCTCATCTGGAATGAGGAAGACGGTAGGAAACGCACACCACTACAATAATGCATACCTGTCAAGCTGTACGTTTTTGCCGTACAAAGTACCGTGTTTTCCGCACTATAAGGCGCACCTGAAAGCCTTTATTTTTTTCAAAAGCTGACCATGCGCCTTATAATACAGTGCGCCTTACTTATGGATCAATATTAAGTCGCAAAGTCTTGCAACTAATGCAGCAACCACCGACTAGATTTTCCCCCGAACGCCAAGTAGTCCGCGGTGTATGCTGGGATTTATTTACCGACGTTTCATTGGCTAACCAATGTGTCAATCATCAGTTGAATCGATCACTATTGGCTAAAGTTATTCGGAGGTAAAGGGGGCAGATCCTTTCTATCATTTACAGGCTGGCATAGGCTAAAGCGGCAAAACAAAGCCTGCAATTGGCCGAAAAAGAATGTGAATCACACGTTGGGTTGACGGCATAGAGAAAGCATTTTTTACTATTCTGTATTCGTAAATATTTTATTCTCCTGGATTTACTATACTCACGGATATAAGAGGACCATGGTTGGACATTATTATTGAACGCAACGACTTCGGTGAGCTACTCCGGCTATATATTTTTCCTGTATCTTGTTTCAGACTGAACTCGATGTTTCCGTGATAAGCGGTGCAGATAATGGATGGAATGGAGTGTCTATTTTTAAAATGAAACTCAATTCCAAGTGTTTATTGTCATATGCACAATAAAGTTGCGAGCGAAAATGAAAATAGAAACTAAGGAATGGTTGGCATTTCTTGAATCCCAAGACTTTAACCTTCTGAATGATGGAACGATGCATTTGAGTGACAGCAGATACTGTTTCCGTACATGTCTGAGACACGTATTTGCTTCTTTGCAAGCTTTGGGAATGTTAAGGGGGTAATCAGTTGGACTGAACTATCTGTCTGTTTTGTCCACGTTCCCATTGTAGCGCCTTATGATCCGGTGCGTCTTATCTATGTCAAATATAGGAGCAAAAACTATTTTTTCGGGGTGCGCCCTATAACCCGGTGCGCCTTATGGTGCGGAAAATATGGTAGGTTCATTATGCATTTTAAGACGTGTATGACGTACAAGGAAATCTGTACGGAAAAACGCAAATTTGTCAATGATGGGTACCATCCGGTATACACCGACTATGACAAAACGGCAAATCAATCGAGTCAAACGAGTTCGCCGCGGTAGCCTCTATCTCGGTATCGTTTTTTTTGTTGCAAACGAAGCGAGCATATCTTTAATTAAAATGCCGTAAGTCATTCTGATCTGAAAACAACAGGCGGGGTTGATTGAGTAAATTTGAAATACATGAGGTCTTAAAAAAACATCGGATTTCACGTGGTAGTTGTGTAGTGAAAGGAAGTCCGTCTCTTTTCAGAGAACCGGCTTTTTCGGCTCAACTCATTCAAGAGAGCCGACTCTCCAACGGCTCACTTGCTTTGATGCATTATATGACGGATGATTATTGTTGTATAAAGAAGTTAAGAAAAAAAGGAAGTATAAAAGGAGAAAATGAAAAAAGACAGGTTTGTGGTTATCCCTTGAATCAGTATATTACCAACAATAATTTAATACAGAAAATAAGAAAATGTATTATTCTACTTTATTCTATTTGCATGTATTTTTTTCCTTCTACAGTGAACGTCCAAGGGACTTCATTTTTGAACTTTTCTTATAAAAAACCTCATTCATGTCGAACAATTCAGGATCTCACAACAAAATGTTAATTAACAATATATATGATATAACGAACGTGCTTGAAATGTTCAACTTTGTAGAAAATATGTGAAATCACTTTTCTGCCAAAAAGAGTCGTGCAGGATTTTTTTAAGAAGCGCAAACAAAACTAAAAACTAGGAAAACTTGGAAGTGGCAATAAAAAGATTGGCTTCAACAAGAATTGCAACCGCGGAGAACAACTGGCCCTCTAAAATTCGCTTTAATCATTTTTGATAAGTTTAAAGTTTAGTAGACTGTCAAAATAAGGAGAGCAGACATTCAAGGATTTTGAACCTTCATGGAGAACAGAGAACCCTAACCCCAACCTGTTCTAAAGTGCTTTGCTTTTTATTACGTCAAAAACAAATCCGCCCTAAAAAATGTGGAAAATCAAACCGCAACCTGATTGGCCAAGAGTGGCAATGATATAAACAGTTGATAAATGTCAAAAAACAAACTGTACGCAATAAGAGTCAAAAGTTGACTTCTTCAAGGGAAAAAAAAAATCGTTTTTATTTTGTATCTATTTATTTGCAAATCAAACGTTTGCTTTATTCCGATTTCGAAATTTCCGTTCGGTTTTGAAATTTCGGAATTTCGGTTCGTTTAGCAATTTGAATACTCGGCAGCCGGCATACATCAGAAGCCTGCATCAACTAACTTTGTGCTTCCGGACTTTCCCGAGCGTTATAAAGTTGTGCATTTGCATATCATTTTCCAAAGTAGACGCACAGAGTACGCAAGTAAAATGGAGAATAGAATAGAATATACCTTTATTGTCATTTTTTCCAACATGGGTTGAATATATTGTGACAACGAAATTGGACGTGGCACTCCAGGTCCACATTTTACAGTGAGGATAAAGAAAACAAAGAAGATAAAGGAACAAAGAAGATGTTTGTACTGTCCTTGTTGCAGCCTTTGTTTTCCTCCGGAGGGGGTGAGGGACAGACAGAGATGGCCGGATCCAACTAGATGTTTGATATTACTGTACACACCATCCAGTGTTTTTTCCTCTGGTTTCTTAGTCCACGTGTTGAATGAATTAGGGAAGTACACTCCTTAAGCATGCCTGATTAAAGTCGCCGGCGACGATAAAAGCTCCGTCGGGGTGTGCAAGCTGCTGTTTATTGATAGCAGCGGGGTTAGGTATCAAGCCAAAACCTCAGCCCCAGAAGAAAGATTCAAAAGAAGCTCACAAAATAGATGACGCTAAAAAACGTAAACGTACATTAAAAGCATTGTGGAAAGAGGAGTTCACGTGGCTTTTAGCAGACAACACAACGCAAACATTGCATGAATTAAGTTCAGTAAATACAGGTACATACTGATGGCAGATGGAAAACATGCAATGAATGTTATAAGTAGATTTATAATAAACTTAGATTTAAAGTGTTGTTCTGTTATATATTCTGATGATCAATCCTTAATACTTCGCAATAATGGTTTTTTTTTTTTGCGATTCGTCTTCTTATTGTGTTTCCAGTTTTGAAAAATGGGGCAGGGTACAATTGACAAAACCAATTGTTAGTCAAAGCTGGAAAGCTGGAAAATATATTCAAAATTAAAGCAATTGCTGCAACTTGATGAAGAAAATGCAGTAATCCACCTGATGGAAGGACACTCACACCGACTCCCAAGGTTATACTTCATTGTGGCCAGGGTTGGGTAGGGTTACTTTAACTGGATTACTTTCGATGACTTTTGGATTACTCCAATACCAAATATGCTAATACAAGACAAAAGAAACGAAATATGAATAAAATGACTCAATTTTGTGCAGGGAGTAACGGAATACATGGAAGGGCAAAAATGATGATGGCAAGCTGTTTGGATTTATTTTCATTATGATTCTGTCGCATTTTACGTTCGTTTTGCCGGAGATCAAAGAGATCAAAGCCAGGAGAGAAAGCTTACCGCGTGTTGTGAGTCATCATTTGATTCATATTGAGTTTCTTTTGTCTTTTATTAGCATATTTGGTATTGGAGTCATCCAAAAGTCATTGAAAGTAATCCAGTTAAAGTAACCCTACCCAACCCTGTTTAAACCTACGTCTATCTGTCACCTGTGGTCAGTCCGTTTTCGAACGTCAGTTTACTCTAGGCAGGCTTTTCGACCCTGACTCACTCCTGCTTGTGCTGCAGTGTGTTCCCTGGTTTCGACCCGTTTTTGATCCTGACCACGTCTACTCTCCTTTTCTGGCTTACGACCCCGACCACGTTATTGCTCTCCTGTCCTGGCTACTGACCCGGTTTTTCAAATGTACCTCATTCCTATGTGTGTATTTAAACAACAAATATCGTCATTTGTACTTGGATACAGAGTGTGTTCTTTTGTCCATGTGTTGAGAGTTGAGAAAGTAGTCATGGATGCGTGTGCACTTTGAGTTACTTTATTGAATATGTGTAATAGGATACAAAGTTTGAATATTTGACTATGGAGAATGTTCTTTATTGATTATTGTATCTAGAATCAGATGAGTGAATGGATTCAATAAGAGCGGTTCACACAGTCTTCCAATCAAACCCGCCAGTGGAATCAAAACCCCCCCCCGGTGACATTCTTTTGTTCCGAAAAACAACATTTATAGTCCTCCACCATTTTGCAACTTCCTCCCCACTAAAAATGATAAGAGGTATAAAGACAGGATGCAAAAAGAAATGAAATTTAAAAAAAAAATCACGGAAACCATGTTTCAGGATTTGTAAAGCGTGTATTTATAGAGGACTGTGGGGAAAATAGGATTTCCTGTGTGTTATCAGGTTCTCAGGAGCGCCAGGACAAACTGAGGGAGTTGGGCTTCGTGGACATGTTGCACAAACTCACGCAAGCCTGCGACACCAACCTCAGCGATAGGTGAGAAGCTCTAACTTTAAAGTGTGATACCTTGGCCATTTATATACACAGTGAAGAAAATGAGTATTTGAACACCCTGCTATTTGACTATTTCTCCCACTTAGAAATCATGGAAGGGGTCTGAGATTTTCATCGTAGATGCAAGTCCACTATGAGAGAGATAAACTAAAAAGAAAAATCCAGAAATCACAATGCATGATTTTTTTAACATTTAGTGTGATGCAGCTGCAAATAAGTATTTGAAACATCTGAGAAAAATGAATGTTAATATTTGGTACAGTAGCCTTTGTTTGCTATTACCAGGTTTGCACACACTGTAGGAGGCATTTTGGCCCACTCCTCCACACAGATCTTCTTTAGATTAGTCAGGTTTCTGGGCTGACGCTGAGAAAAATGGAGTTCGAGCTCCCTCCAAAGATTTTCGATTGGGTTCGGGTCTGGAGACTGGCTGGGCCATGCTAGAACCTTCATATGCTTCTTACGGAGCCACTCCTCGGTTTTCCTGGCTGTGAGTTTCGGGTCGTTGACGTGTGGGAAGACCCAGCCACGACCCATCTTCAATGCTCTGACTGAGGGAAGGAGGTTGTTGCCCAAAATCTCACAAAACATGGCCCCAGTCATCCCCTCTTTAATGCAGTGCACTCGTCTTGTCCCATGAGCAGAAAAACACCCCCAAAGCATGATGCTACCACCCACATGCTTTACAGTAGGGTGGTTCAGATTGTACTCTTCATTCTTCTTACAAACACGCTGAGTGGAATTATGCCCCAAAAGTTCTATTTTGGTCTCATCTGACCACAAAGCTTTCTCCCATGACTCCTCTGTATCATCCAAATGGTTGTATGCAAACTTAAGACGGGCCTTGACATTTGCTGGTTTAAGCAGGGGAACCTTTCGTGCCATGCATGATTTCAAATCATGACGTCTTATTACCTAGAGTAACCTTGGAAACGGTGGTCCCAGCTCTTTTCAGGTCATTGACCAACTCCTGCCGTGTAGTTCTGGGCTGATTCCTCACCTTTCTTAGAATCATTGAGACCCCACCAGGTGATATCTTGCATGGGGCTCCACTCCGATTGAGATTGACCTTCATGTTTAGCTTCTTCCATTTTCTAATGATTGCTCCAACAGTGGTCCTTTTGTCACCAAGCTGCTTGGCAATTGCTCTGTAGCCCTTTCCAGCTTTTTGGAGTCGCACAATTCCGTCTCTGGTGTCTTTGGACAGCTCTTTGGTCTTCGCCATGTTACAAGTTCAAGTCTTACTGATTGTATGGGGTGGACTGGTGCCTTTATGCAGTTACAGGTACTTCTGATTCAGGATAATACATGGAGTGCAGGTGGACTTTTAATGGGCGGACTAACAGATCTTTCAGGGTCAGAACTCGAGATTATACACAGGTGTTCAAATACTATTTGCAGCTGTATCACACAAATAAATTAAAATGGCGTAAAAAGTGCAGTTAACTTGTTCAAAGAAGCGTGTTCATGTGGACAGTTGTATATTAGCTCTTATCATAACATTTGTTTGTCAATCTGGCTCTAACACTGGGTTGCCCTCACCTTTCAGTTCCTCAGCTGCGTTAAAATTTCCACTGCCTTTTCTGACATTTTGTTTTACGTCAATTAAAGATAGATTACTGTCTCTTCATTGCGACACAATGTGTTATTTTTCTGTACTAGACATTTCCCCGCTGATTCCTCTAAAATGCAAGAAACGGTCATTAATTAGTTGATTTGTATTAGAGGCTCATACTTCGGATTTTGCGCACTGGAATTCCTGGTAACCGACACAGGAACTCTGATACCTCCTCAGGGCCAAGACCGCAATGCAGCAGTACCTGGCATGACCACAAGGGGAAGTCGCCCTCTGTTTTTTGTCTGGGCGAGCGGCGGGAGATTTCGGAGTTGCACGGACACCTTTTTAAAAACGGTTTGTTCATTTTTTTTTGTGAAGCTTTTTTTTTTCGGAGTGGCATTTTGGACTCTCTCGAGGAGAATGGATTAAAAGCTTTTCCTCTCCATTATTTTTACATTTGTAAACAAAGAGGGCACTTTTTCCCCCCCCATACGAAAAAGGGCACCGACTGAGAGAAAGGAAACAGCTATTTTGAAATGTTTTCATTCTTGTGGATATTTACCTCGTAAATATATATATATATATATATACACGTATATATAAATATGAGCATAAAATATATATATATATTTTTGGAATGTTATTTTCTTTCTCCTGTTTTGCCCTTTGTGTTTTTGCAGTTTGTTTCGAGTGCGCAAATTCTTGTTTCATCAACACACTCGTGGCATCCTCACTCCTTTTTTTTCTATTTATATTCGACTTTGACGTATTTTATTTCGCCCCAGAGGGGGGAAAAACCCTCAGATTGAGACCCCCCCCTCCTTGTGCACACTAAAATGCAGCCAAGTAAGAACACAGTCTAAAACATGTTCTAGTTTTTTTTTTTTTCCAAGCATTTTTCAGTGTTCTGACATTTCAGCCCTTACTGATGTTCTTCTGAATGAATGTGCTCATGGAAAATGTATGCAGTCCCTACCGAGGAGATCATTTGTGCCGCTTCTTTTTTTCTGCAGAGTTTGAAATTAAAATATGATCCATGTGGGGACTCAACTTTGATATCAGAAGTTTCTTTAAAACCGGATTCATGATATTGTGGAAACAGCCCGTGCAATTTGCCCCACAATATATAACACATACCGTATTTTCCGCACTCTAAGGCGCACCTAAAAGCCTTTATTTTTTTCAAAAGCTGACCGTGCGCCTTATAATACAGTGCGCCTTATATATGTATCAATATTAAGTCGCAAAGTCTTGAAACTAATCCAAGCAGCCGCCGACTCGATTTTCCCCCGAAGGCGAAGTCATCCGCGGTGTATGCTGGGATTTGTATACCGTCGTTTCATTGGCTAACCAATGTGTCAATCATCATTTGAATGGATCACTATTGGCTAAAGTTATTCGGAGGTCAAGGGGCGGATCCTTTTTATCATATACAGGCTGGCATTGGCTTAAACGGCAAAACAAAGCCTGCAATTGGCCGAAAAAGACGTGTCAATCATCAGTTGAATCGATCACTATTGGCTAAAGTGATTCGGAGGTCAAGGGGAGGATCCTTTTGATCATTTACAGGCTGGCATTGGCTTGAACGGCGAAACAAAGCCTGCAATTGGCCGAAAAAGATGAATGCGTATAGCACGTGGCTGACGGCATACAGAAAGCATTTTTTTTACTATTTTGTATTTGTAAATATTTTATTCTCCTGGATTTACTAAACTCACGGATATAAGAGGACCACGGCTGCACATTATTATGAACACAACGACTTCGGTGAGCTACTCCGGCTATATATATTATCCCTGTATCTTGTTTCAGACTGAACTCGATGTTTCTGTGATAAGCGGTGCAGATAATGGATGGAATGGAGTGTCTATTTTTAAATTCAACTCAATTCCAAGTGTTTATTGTCATATATACAGTAAAGTTGCGAGCGAAAAAGAAAATAGAAACTAAGGAATGGTTGGCATTTCTTGAATCCCAAGACTTTAACCTTCCAAATGATGGGTTGATGCATTTGAGTGACATCGTACAGACACCGCATCCGCACGTGTTCCCGACACATATTTGCGTCTTTGCAAGCTTTCGGAATGTTAAGGGGGTAATAAGTTGGACTGAACTATCTGACTCTTTTGTCCACGTTCCCATTGTAGCGCCTTATAATCCGGTGCGTCTTATGTATTTCAAAAATAGGACCAAAAACTAATTTTTTGGGGTGCGCCCTATAACCCGGTGCGCCTTCTAGTGCAGAAAATACGGTAATACTTGAAAAACAAGGTACAAAGGAGTCTTGGCGTGGGAGGGAGAGTTCGTTTATTGAACCTCGTCAACAGAAGTCTCGTTCGTCTTCAGAGACAATTGGCTTTTTATATCCTAATACTACATCAGTATTATTTTCGTCCGTCCCCCTTGCACGTGTACATGCACGCTACCGGACAGAGTGTTTTGTAATCTTTTATATAACTTCCAAAAACTGTTGGGGTCGGGTCCACATTTCCTGGAACTGTTGTTCCTGGGGTCGGTTTGACCTGGCATGCTCCCTGTCAAGAAATCTTGGCAGGACGAACGCCAGTCTTTCGTCCAAGGCGATTATTATAATATTCGCTGACATATACACTTGGGATAAACAGACCGGAATTTCCCCTCTAATAAGTTCCTTATGCAAGCGGACTCCAAACAATCCACACCAATGATAACCATTGATATCCTTGAAAATACTTAAATGTTAATGTGTTTTTGAAGAGTGCTAGAATTTTGGGTGAAGTGTTTGTACATGCTTGAAGTTGTTGCCGTGTTTCTCATCAAATCTGCTTAAAGATGACGCAGACACCGCTCTCGGGGAGCTTTGCGTCGCTGTTACATTTCTTCTTCCCTCATGGGGCGGCATTAGCTCAGGAAGTAAAGCGCTCGTCTTGAGATCAAAAGGTCGCATGTTTCATAAAACGGATGAAGCGTTGCTCTTCCCACTGAAGGATTTTATACATATGACTATAAAGGATTTTATACGATTGAATACAAGTTACATTTATTGAGTTTAATGCAAGATATTCACTGACTGGGCTTTAGTATGACAGGTCACACTGTTCCAAATGCAGAATATTTTGACTCGGGAATTTTAATAACACGACTCTGATGGAAGACGGCAGTCGTTGTTTTGAGAACAAGGCCCTGATGACGTAGAAACGCTCTGCGTCGTTTTGAGAATCCCCACGTTGGGCTTCCTTGGCACGCCCATGGGAGGAGCTGGCACACCATTTTGCGGGGAGACGTGGGCCAAGGAAAAAAAAAAGCAGGAGGACTTCAGAAGAGGGCTTCCCAGAGACTCCAACGACGCAAATTCGTCCGTTTTCGATGGAGCACACTTAGTTAAATTGTTAATGAAATTAAATCTGCCCCCGTGTGTAAATGTCAGATTTCCTGTTCATCTTTTCCGTCAAGAAACGAGGGCGCATAAATTGTTGGGTGAATGTAGGGTGTGTTTGGTTAATGGAGTCAGATAATGAATTCGAACAATTTGGTAAAATTTTGATATTAATTCCCAACACCACGAACATCAACAAGAGTCCATCATCATCGATAGAAAACAATGTTTCTTTATTGGCGGAACACCTGCTAGTGAATCGTGTATAACAGGTCATTTTTTTTCCATTTTCTTTCCTTATTTTCTATAATAAAATACATGTCGACCTCGCACGGGGGTTGTTCCCCCCTTTTTTTCGACACACAGCCGTCCCTGCACAGTTCCAAAGCAAGCACATTCCTCATGCAACAAAAGCTGTGACATGCATTGGATTCACAATGTTTTCTTGTTTTTTTTTTCTTAGGAAAAAAAAAACAACATCCCAGCCCAAAGTGAGTTCCTTCTTGTGTTATTGCGGAAAACAAATAAGAACACAATGACATTTTACAAGTAACATAATGTGATGTTTGTTTCTTTTTGGGGTTGTACACAGTACTGCTGAACCCCACTCGCTTCAGTCCCAGGGATTCATCATGGGTAGTAGTTTTCCAGGCTGGTGTCTTGCACAGGCAAAAAAAATAGGGTTTTAAGATAAATACCTGTGTATGCTACATTAGAACTAACCACCAACAACAAAAATAGTCCCTCCACATTTCCACGTATGACAAAAATCGGTTTTGGGACCAAGGTGCAAGGTTTCATCAGATGGCTTTTATTTTTTGTGGTTTGTTCCAAACGCCTGCTCGAAATGTTGACATGGAAGAGAAGGCACCGATGGTTGGATGGCTAAAGCTCAGGAGTGTTGTTCACCTTGTAAACAGTCTTGACTCAATTACTACCCATGATGACTAAAGACGTCGAAAATGAGTTTGGGATTAAGTGTCGTTGACAGTTTTAGACGTAAGTTCTCTGTTTTTCATTGACAATATTTGTCGAATTATAAGTTAAACCAGCCAGAAAATGCAGAATTAAGGAGGGAAAATGTATATAAGCCGCACTTGGAGTATAAGTCGCATTTTAGGGGGTAATTTATTTGATAAAATCCAACACCAAAAACATACATGTCATTTTGATGGCATTTAGAATTAAAAAAAAAAAAAAAAAAAAAAAAACAGAATAGGTGTACGGTATACAAATGTTTTTTAACGAGTATGACGGGGTTGAGTAGTATCATCGAATGTGATGGCTGCAAGACCACTTTGGTAAGTTACCTCGGCTTTATATTTTTCTGGAATCTTGTTTCAAACTAATCATGATGCCTGCCTGATGAGTATATTTTGAGCAGGGTTGGGTGGGGTTACTTTAACTGGATTACTTTCAATTACTTTTTGGATTACTCCAATACCAAACATGCTAATAAAAAACAAAATAAAGTAAATATGAATAAAATGACTCAATTTTGTGCAGGCTTGGGGAGTAAAGGAACACAAGGAACGGCAAAAATGATGTTAGGATTTCTTTTAATTTTGTTTCTGTGGCATTTTATGTTCGTTTTGCCGGAGATCAAAGCCAGGAGAGAAAGCTTACCACGTGTTGTGAGTCATCATTTTATTCATATTTCGTTTCTCTTCTGCATATCTTGAATCCCAATGTTTGCAACGATAAGGGGTTAATAAAGTTTGATCGACCTATGATGTTTTATTGACGTTCCTACTGCTGCACCTTATAGTCTGGTGCGCCTTATGTATAGAACATATATGACTAAAGACAATTGTTTGGGGGGTGCGCCCCATAATCCAGTGCACTTTATAATCTGTTGCACTTTACAGTGAAGGAAATACGGTCCATTGATTTTATTTAATTTTTTTAACTTTTTTTCTTTTTGAGAAATATCTCCACAAGTAGGGTTGCCATTTTTCAATGAAAAAAAACCCAGTATTTATATTTATGCTTGAAAAAAACGGATACAGAATTATCAGATTAGCTGTGTAAGTATATACCATTGTTGTAAAGGCTTAATAAAATTTGATTGACCTATCTGACTATTTTGTTGATGTTCCTACTGCAGCACCTTATAGTCTGGTGCGCCTTATGTATGGAAAATATGTGACAAAATAGTACCTTTTAGGGGTGCGCCTTATTATCCGGTGTGCCTTATAGTGCAGAAAATACGTAACATTGATTCCAGGAGAATGTTTTACTTATTTTGGTAGAGACATCTCTTTGTAACTAAGATTGCCGTTTTAAAATGAAAAAATATTTATATTTATGCTGGAAAAAACAGAGTATTTCCAAAATATATTTTAAAGTAAATACTATTGTTGTAAAGGCTTAATAAAATTTGATTGACTTATCTCACTGGTTTGTTGACATTCCTACTGTAACGCCTTATAGTTTGGTGCGCCTTATATATGGAAAATATGAGACAAAATAGTACTTTTTTAGGGGTGTGCCTTATAAACCAGTGCGCCTTATAGTGTAGAAAACACGTAACATTGATTCTATGAAAATGTTTTACTTATTTTGGTAGAGACATCTCTTTATAACTAAGATCGCCATTTTAAAATGAAAAATATTTATGCTGGAAAAAAACGGATATTTCTAAAATATCTGTAAAAGGAAATACCATTGTTAACTTTAACTTGCAATGTTAAAGGCTTAATAAAATTTGATTGACCTATCTGACTGGTTTGTTGACGTTCCGATCGCAGCACCTTATAGTCTGGTGCGCCTTATGCATGGAAATATATGTAAAAAATCACAGTAATTATGGTAAATAATATGTTCATCTTATTATTTCCTTTTCACCTCTAGGGATAAAATGTGATGAAAGCCTTCATTCAACCTATTGAAATTGAAAATGAAGGATTGACATCTAAAGCTGTCAATGGCACCAAATTGAGAATATATTTTTGACGTCTTTAGTCGTCAATGGCATCTAATGAGTGAACAAATAACCGTTTTATAGGATAGCGTTTTACCACCATCATGTTTCTAAGACAATCTATGAAAATTTTGTCTTTGGCACTCACCCTGAAAATCTTCTTACAGGGAGGAAAACGTTTTTTTTGTTCTAACCCAGGAATGTCAAACATACAGCCTGCAGGCCGGATCCGTTCCATTGGATGATTTAATCTGGCTCGCCATAAACTTCCGTGTATATAAGAACAGTCTCTGGGTCGTTTCTGTCAAAAGTTATAATTTTTTTTAAATAAATCGAAACCAAATGCTCTCTTCGGCCGCTAGAGGGCAGGGTTGAGTTGGATAAGCATGGTGAATTGGTTCAGGTGTAAAACGGCCGTTAAAATAAACCAGTTAACACATTCAATGCCAAAAATGAAACTCCTTTCCCCAGGTTTTGGGAATAAATAGGTTGTGTTTAGAAAAGATCCTATGGTAAGTTACTAATGAACACTGGAATACTATTCTAAAAATTTGGAGTTGACATTATTTTACTATTCTGGTCGACTCGTAATAGAAAAGTCTGGATCCGGCCCCAGAGCCAAGTTTGACATCCCTGCCTTAGTTTCCATGATGTTAGATTTAAGGAAGGGCGGAATTATGGCACATTTTCCCACTAATATCGAGCAATAGTCGTTTTTGTCCCCACCAAAGTAATTGATTACTTTACAGAAATGTGCTATATCCCCACCAATTAGTGGTACTGTCAGATCAGGCCTGAAAAATCCAGCCCGAACTGAGAAATGAACTTCATTTGAGGGGCCGAGCCTGAATTTAACCAGAATTTTCACATTTCATTTGGTAGAGGAGGGCTTGTCTTTTTTTCCCTTTTAGAAAAAAAAATCACTCAAGGCTAACACATTAACCTTCCTTTGAGTCATCATCCTTTCGATCTCTTTCTTCCACTCAGTCGCTTTACTTCCACATCCTCTCACATTTAGTGACCCTATAACTAAGGTTTGCGAGACCTTTTTGTCTCCCGCCCCCCTTTCTTTGCCTTGCTGTCTCTTAGGGACTAGAGATAGAGAGGAGAGGATCCCCAGTCCCCTCACTCCCTCCACTTATTAGATAGTTAGATAGAAAAAAAAATATCCGCCAGTCATTGTTCCTTGTTTCTTTTTCTTAGTGGAGAATAGATTCTGTCCCCTGTCTAGCGCAGCCAATGACCCGACCAGCGCAGGGAAAGGGGGGATCCCCCAAAAAGAAAAAGAAACAAAGAGTAATGACGGGCGGATAATTTAAAACAAGATGTCAGCGAGAGAGAAACTTGGCCCGAACTCAGACGTAATGATTCAAATTTCAGCCCCGGGCTCGGACTTAAGATCTTACCCCAACCACCAATGCCAAAACCAAACACCCTGGGATTCAGGCACATGGGTCAGAAGCCCTTTAAACTTGATAGGCTTGAAAATGATGGGAAGTAGTTAAGAAAATAATTGACCTCAGCTTTTACTGCTTGTGTCTAATATAACTCCAAAAATGGGAATTCAAAATGAATGAAATTATCCTTGAAATTTGAAAGTTATTCCGGGGACATTTGATAGGAATCCCTGAATCTTCCTGCAAAATCCATTTTTTTTCGGTTAGCCAGCTAAGCTAACGTTTAGCTATGAATTCAAATGATAACAAAAAGTTTGGTTGAAAACCGTAGCTGGTGCCTCAATGAAAATATATTGAAGGCCCAAAAATCAAGTAACTGGGCCTAAATCATCATTCAATGCTACATGGGCTATTATGGGCCATAATGGGTAAATATTAAGTCCTCATTGTTAGCTACCTCAAGTGTCTGATGAATTTATAATAAACGATCATATTTTACAGTAAGTATCCGACAGTATTCCCTGAATCACGGCCTGACCTTTTAATAGTAGCTGCCTAGGTTACAATATGGAAGATAAAACAAGAAAGCTTAATCCATTGAGATTTAAGTTAAGGACATGAGATGGTAAAATTGAGCATTAAATATTAAAAATAAATAAATCGTATCAACAGTGTTTGGTATCAAGTCATGAATAGATAAACAAGAACGTTTTCTTTTATTTTACAGTGCCTAGAGAAAGTATTCCCCGCCCCCAGACTTTTTGTCATATCCCCAAATTTCCAGCTTTAAACGTAAAGCCATAGAACTGCAAAAAATTCCAAGAATCAACAAATTTACAATGAAAACAAATGAAAAGTAGGTGTTGCTAAAAAATTGCCCTGTTCTTTCAGCCTAACCAACTGACTCTGGAAGTTCCATAATGACTTCTGAATGATCCAATGTCAACCTAAATGACTAACAATGACAGAGTACGCCTCCCTGTCGTTAATTCTCGGGCTCGGAGGTCTGTGAAAGTAGACACTGGAAACGAAAAGCCAAAGAACTGCAAAAATTCCAAGAATCAACAAATTTACGATGAAAAAAACTGAAAAGTAGGTTTCGCTAAAACATTGCCCTGTTCTCTCAGCCTAACCAACTGACTCTAGAAGTTCAATCATGACTTTTGAATGATCCAATGTCGATCTAAATGACTAACAATGACAAACACAGTACATCTCTCCGTCATTAAGTCTCGGTTTGAATTAATCTGCTCTATGACTGGCTCGGAGGTCTGTGAAAGTAGACGCTGGAGAACAGACAGCATTATGAAGACCAAAGAACACATCCGGCAGGTCTGCGATAAAGTTGTGGAAAGCAGGAATGTGATACAAGAAGATTTTTGCAACATACTCATCTCCCGGAACACTGTGTGAGAAACAATATCAAAATAGAGTGGATAAAACCATTCCACACCTATCAAAACCTTGCTGTCCCGCTAAACTTTCGTCCCAAACGATGAGAAAACTAATCAGAGAACCAACCAAGAGGCCCAATATCACATTGGATAACCTGCAGGCATGCAAAAGTGAGGTGGGACAATTTTGCATAAGACAACTGTAAGTCTTACTCAGCATAAATCTGCCTGTTACGTAAAAGTGGCAAGAAAAAAGCCCTTTCTGAAAAAATACCGAAAAAAAACACCCGATTGGTGACACATGGGAAACACAAAAAACGTTTGGAATAAGGTGCTCTGGTCAGATAGACCAAACTGTATCTATTTTGGGCTGAATGCAAAGTGTTACGTTTGACATAAGAGTAACACTGCACATCACCCTGAAAACACTATCCTTACTGTCAAACATGGTGATGGCAGCATCATGCTCTTTGGCAAAGACTCTGAAGCTTGTTAGAGTTGAAGGGAAGATGTAGAATCCAAATACAGGGTGATTTTGGCAGAAAATCTGTTGGAGTCTGCAAAATGGAGACTGGAGCTTTCCACCCTTGATTTGATTTAAAAACTAGGATTTAGAATAATGATGTTGATATGTTGCTCCCTATCAAATATTTTGAGTTTTTAATCTACAATTTTGAAGACTGCAAAATGTAAAAAGAGGGGTAGGGGGACAAACACTTTCGCTAAGCACTGTATGTCCAGAAAGCTTTAGCTTCTGCTTTGGGTCTGTCTGGCAACAGTAGCATTAAGCTAGTAGGGCTACGTTTCTCATTATTCTTTGACACAAAAGCAGAGGGTAGTTTCAATTCCAGTGTGAGAAGACGATTACTTGTAAAATACACACAGAATGAGATCACAAATGCAATAGTAAATCGCCGTCACCCAAAACCGACAGAAGACCAGTGTGAAAACGCAACACAACCAATTTGTTGGTCCAACTCTTCAAGACTTTGGGTCATAGGCTAAAAAAACATAACCAATATTTCAAAGCCGATGTGTCAAAAGGGATGTAATTCTCATCTATTGAATACCAAGTAACTCAATTGTTATGGGTCGAACAACTTATTCATGGTACCAGATTCCGATTAAATTGTTGTATCTCATTTCAAAAATCAGTAGCTGTTATTTACTGTAGATTCTAAGAATACTATGGTTGGTGGTAACTGACAACAAAAAAGTCCTGAAATTTAAGGAATACTTTAATTCTGAAGAGTACTAAGTGAGAAACCGTTATAGGGATATACTGTTGGGGAAAATTCCACTAATTCAAGAGCCCCAATCAAATTAAATATGGTGATTTGCGAATGCCCATGCTATGGTGGTTAAAAGCAAAGTCTTATATAATGAATCGGGTTCTCACGGAGCTTAAAAATTTAGAATACCAACTGGAGAGAACTGCGGCAAATAAATTCTGCTACAGTAGCTGAACTTTCAACCGCTAGGTACTGCAAGACAGGGGTGTCCAAACCACTAGCAAAAATATCAAAGTATGACATTTCTAGTAAATTAATTAACATGCTAAAGCCAATCCATTAGTGTTGGGAAAAACTATGAGAAGAATTTAAAGCAGAACTCAGTCCAGTCTTCCCTTTTCAGTATTAAGTCCCCTTGGTTCCTAGCTAGTTCGTTGCCTTTATCTTTAGGTTCCAAGCACCTTTGTCACAGCATTGTTATTTTTTTTTGTGAACCGAACCTCCTGGACTACAAAGGGTTTGCGCTTTCATCTTTACTTGACTGTTTTTAGTCTTTTCTTTTCTTTTTTTCCTCCCTCTCACTCTTACCTTATTTGGTCACTCACTTCCGGGTTCTATTTTCCTACCCACAGCTGTTGTCACTCATCTTGATTTCCCTGCAATTTTTCCTCCTACCACGAATCATTCTCTTCCCTTTTCAGTTTTGAGTCCCCTTGGTTCCTAGCTAGTTCGTTACCTTTGTCTTAATGTCCCAAGCACCTTTGTCACAGCACTGTTATTTTTTTGGGGGTACCGAACCTCCTGGACTACAAAGGGTTTGCGCTTTCATCTTTACTTGACTGTCTTTAGTCTTTTCTTGTTTTTTTTTCCCTCCCTCTCACTCTTACCTTATTTGGTCACTCACTTCCGGGTTCTCTTTTCCTACCCACAGCTGTTGTCACTTGTTTTGCTTTCTCTGCGAATCATCCTCCTACCATGACTCATTCTCTTCCCTTTTCAGTATTGAGTCCCCTTGGTTCCTAGCTAGTTCGTTGCCTTTATCTTCATGTCCCATGCACCTTTGGCACAGCACTGTTATTTTTTTTTAGTGTACCGAACCTCCTGGACTGCAAAGGGTTTGCGCTTTCATCTTTACTTGACTGTCTTTAGTCTTTTCTTGGGTTTTTTCCTCCCTCTCACTCTTACCTTATTTGGTCACTCACTTCCGGGTTCTAATTTCCTACCCACAGCGGTTGTCAGTCAAGTCAAGTCATTTTTTAAAATTTGATTTATTTATTTATTTATTTTGGTTTCCCTGCAATTTTTCCTCCTACCATGACTCATTCTCTTCCCTTTTCAGTATTGAGTCCCCTTGGTTCCTCGCTAGTTTGTGGCCTTTGTCTTCGTGTCCCAAGCACCTTTGTCACAGCATTGTTATTTTTTTGTGTGTACCGAACCTCCTGGACTACAAAGGGTTTGCGCTTTCATCTTTACTTGACTGTTTTTAGTCTTTTATTTTTTATTTCTCTCCCTCTCCCTCTCATTCTTACCTTATTTGGTCACTCACTTCTGGGTTCTATTTTCCTACCCACTGCTGTTGTCACTCATTTTGATTTCCCTGCAATTTTTCCTTTTATCACGACTCATTCTCTTCCCTTTTCAGTGTTGAGTCCCCTTGGTTCCTAGCTAGTTTGTTGCCTTTGTCCTTATGTTCCAAGCACCTTGGGAATAGTACGTTTAAAGCTATGGTTAACTTTGTGTTATTGTTGCTATTGTTATATCATAACTGTTATTATTAATATTCTTACTATTGTTGTTATATCATTGGTGTATTTAATAGGGAAGATGAAGGGGTAGGGAATATAAGCATTTGCTTCTGACTACCCCCTTTCGAACATAATAAGTAACATTATTTTGTTGTTGAGTTTTTGTTCTGTTTTTATTTTAATGTTCGAATAAAGTTTTCATTCATTCGTTCATTCATTCATTCACCTTTGGCACAGCACTGTTATTTTTTTTAGTGTACCGAATGTCCTGGACGACAAACACCACTATTGGACTGTTGACTTAGCTGCTTGGACTAACTGGATCATTGAATCTCTTTGACTGTCTATTAGGTAATGTTTGTTTGCCTCTGGTGTTCTGGTTACTGTCGCCTCGCTGCCTGATTTTTTTGTGTACCAAACCCTGCCCCAATAGAGGAAGTCGGTTTAATTGTTCCAACCTATGCTTCTGCATTACGCTTCCACACCATCCCTTAAAATCAGGTACCTATCGCCTATTCAACAGATAGAAACGAAATTCATTGGGATACTTCCACGTTGAACATTTTAAGGACTTCAGTGAGATATTGGGGTGTTTCATAAAGGAAACAGCCCAGAGCAGGCGAATGGGTTTCATCAATTTGTCAAAAAAGCTGTGGGGGGCAAAACAGGGACCAAAGGACCCTCGGAAAATAGTTTGGACACCCCTTAAGACAACGTGTGCTGTTGTAGCTTCATCACCTGAACGCCAACACCACGTTTCCCTGAACTCCCTCGTTTTCTTCTGTCCTGCTACCCTTCATCTTCATCAATGAAGCTAATTCGCTCGAAGGAGAGCTTCCCTTCCCTCGCTTCAACCCGTCGTTCCTGCATCTCCATCTCCTGCGGAGCGCCGTCCTTTGTCTCGGTCCGTCGCCAGTTATTGGAGTACGGGCAGGGTTCCCCGGACTTTCTGCTCGGGGAGTTCAGAGATGACGGTAGGGACGAAGGGGGTGGGATCGCACCGGCATTGGGGGACACCAGCGGAACAGAGAGGGACGGTCTTAAACAATGGTCTCCTGGTGAGGAAGCCAAAGACGGTGGGGCGGAGAAATGCGGGGGCCAGGGTGGAGGAAGCGTGTCCTGGGAAGGGGCCCTGGGTATCAGGCTCCGTTGCCCGACGCAACTCCCCTGTCGGGACTGGCGGCAGGAAGAGAGGGACGACGTGGACGAGAGGGACATGGAGAAGGAAAGCGACGGTGAAGGAGTGCCTGAGGCCAACGGAGGACGGTCCTGCGGCAAGCACATGAACATACTGGTGGAAGCTAAAATAGGGGACCCCTCAAAAAGTCCTTCCTTGGCTGAGGGGAGCTCGTTACAAGGAGGTGACGAGGAATTAGGCCTTTGTGGTGAGTGTGGGGTGGGGAGAAGGCATTGTGGTAGGTCCACGCCCTCGGCGTCTCCACCGTCTAAAAGAGACTCTGCGTCTTGTCTCAGGGGTGAGCACGGTGTGATGGGTCCTGGTGCGGATAAGCCCGCCGACAGACGGCTGACGCTGCTGCTGGGGGGCGGCGTCAAATTTGAATCGGTGGCCAACAGGAGGGGCTGTGGTGCTCGTTGGAGGAGGGGTTTGAGAAGTTGGGTCATTTCCTGAAGCTCCTGGCTAAGCTTCGACACTTGTCTGGAGAGGCTGTTCATCTGTTGGGGGGAAAATTGTTAGCGAAATGCTAAATTGACATGTTAAAATAACAAGTACGCTAGTTTGTTATCAAGTTTGCTTCGTGACCATGCAACTCAAGTTCATACATACTGTATAGTCCCCCAACACCCATTATGCTCTCATACTACAAAGGCACCAAGAGCATCACCGTGTGGTATGGTGTCTCCACCGTGTGGTATGGTGTCTCCACCGTGTCCTGTTGAAAGTCCTGGTAACGGAAGAGGTCATTGGTGTCTCCCTTACGCCCTCTCCTGGACATCTACCAGTCAGCCCATTCCTCAAATACTCCTCTTTTTTCTTCTTTTTTTTTAAGGTTTAAGGTCTGGACATTTCTACCACTTTTATATGGTTATTTCGAAACCAT
This sequence comes from Urocampus carinirostris, assembly GCF_059441175.1. Taxonomy (NCBI): domain Eukaryota; kingdom Metazoa; phylum Chordata; class Actinopteri; order Syngnathiformes; family Syngnathidae; genus Urocampus; species Urocampus carinirostris. Next base: position 2,236,676 of record NC_142362.1, read on the forward strand.
TCCATTGTGGATTTTGCTTTACGTTTAGGAGTGTTGTCCTGTTGGGAGGTGGACCTGCACCCCATTCTTAGGTCTCTTGTAGACTCCAACAGATTTTCTGCCAAAATCGCCATAAACTATCACAATCTTTCCAGTCCTTGCTGGAGAAAAGCAACCCCAATGCATGATACTGTCACCACCATGTTTGACAGTTGGGATGTTTTTTTCAGGGAGATGTGGAGTTTTACACTAAGCCAAACACTTTGCATTCATCCCCAAGAATTTCCTTTTGCTCTCATCTGAGCAGAGTACCTCATCCCACATGTTATTTGTGTCTCCTGAAGTTATATACTATTTTATACACTGTTTTATCTTACGTAAAGTCAAATATACTTGTTCTAAAATCTGACTTCAGTGTTTGAGGGCAAACTATGAGAGAAGGTTCGTCGTGAACCGCAATTTTCCTTGGAATGTTTTCTTTGTTTTCAGTCAGATAACAATGATTCAATCACCTCGCCTGGGGGCAAGGGTGATGACCTATTATCCTTCTCCCAGTGCTTCAAAGGACTATTGGGAAAATTGCATCAACACGGCGCGGACTAATCAGACAGAGGCTTGATCATGGGGCGGGGACAGTTCATCCCATGTGGCATAAAAGGAGCAACCCGGAAGCCCCCCTCGTCTCCTGCACACGATTGAAATTGGCACAGACAGAGACCTGATTTCTTCAACTATGTGATCCGGCTAAATAAATTAATATGTGGACCATATCGGCTCAATAACTTCTCCGGCTTCTGGACATGCTCCGACTTTAAGGGTTTGGACAAGACACGTGAAGTGTCTAAGGAGTCAGATTTCAGTTTAGTAAATGGTAAAACCTTACATTCCCATATGGATTCTTGCAAATGCCAGACAATCCATTTTATGGTCTTCTCACCACTCTTCCACAAAGAACAAATTATGCAGAGCAAAAATGATAGTTGTCTTATTCACAGGTTTCCCCATATCGACTGTGTATGCCTGCAGGTCATCTCATGTGATCATGGGTCTCTTGGTTGCTTCTCTGATTAGTTTTTTTCCTCGTTTCGGTCGAAAGTTTAGAGGACGGCCAGGTCATGTTGGGTTCTCAGTGGATTTATGCTCTGGAAGATGTGCAAATGTTGTGGATCATTCAGAAGTTACCATAGCACTTCTGGAGTCAGTTGGCTGAGCTGATTGAACAGAGGGCCAATGTTTTGGTAACAGCTACTTTCCAGTTTATACGTTGTAGAGATAATATCTCTTTCTGCCACTCTTCCGCAAAGAGTAAATTTATGCAGAGCACAAATGATAGTTGTCTTATTCACAGGTTCTCCCATTTCGACTGTGTATGCCTGTAGGTCATCTCATGTGATCATGGGTCTCTTGGTTGCTTCTCTGATTAGTTTTTTTCCTCATTTGGGCTGAAAGTTAAGAGGAACGGCCAGGTCATGTTAGGTTCGCAGTGGAGTCATGCTCCGGAGATGTGTAAATGTTTCGAAACTAGTGACTTAGGTGGACATTGGATCCTTCAGAAGTTAAAATGGAACTTCTGGAGTCAGTTGGCTGAGGCGAGAGAACAGAGGGCCAGTATTTTGGCAAACAGTATAGTCCTTATTCAGTTCTTGACATTAACAACAACTATAAAGCCATTAGCTAGCTAGCTAGCTAGCTATCAAGCTAGTTAAACTTCATTTTGCTGCAATATTTATCCAAAGAATAACATTAACTTCAAGAATGTAGACAATTTAAAATGCAGAGTCACACTTAGGTCTTAATAAGCAAACTTCTCGAGTGTAGTCCTTATTCAGTTCTTGACATGAACAACCACTACAAAGCTATTAGCTAGCTATCAAGCTAGTTACATGTTAAATGTTCTGAAACTAATAAATTAGGCGAACTGCGGATCATTCAGAAGTTACCATGGAACTTCTGGAGTCAGTTGACCGAGGTGAGAGAACAGAGGGCCAATGTTTTGGTAACAGCTACTTTTCAGTTTATACGTCGTAGAGATAATATCTCTTCTTGCCACTCTTCCACAAACGGCAAATTTATGCAGAGCACAAATAATAGTTGTCATATTCAAAGGTTTCCCCATATCGACTGTGTATGCCTGTAGGTCATCTCATGTGATCCTGGGTCTCTTGGTTGCTTCTCTGATTAGTTTTTTTCCTTGTTTGAGACGAAAGTTCAGAGGGACGGCCAGGTCATGTTAGGTTCGCAGTGGATTTATGTAAATGTTGTGAAACTAGTGACTTGGGTGGACTTTGGATCATTCAGAAGTTACCATGGAACTTCTGGAGTCAGTTGACCGAGACGAGAGAACAGAGGGCCAGTATTCTGGCAACAGCTACTTTCCAGTTTCTACATCGTAGAGATAATATCAAATGAATCACGATTCTGTCTCACATGTTGATGCTTCTTGGAAAACATTTTCAGTTTGAAGTTAGAAATGTGGAAATATGACAATCAGTTCTTTTGGAGGGGATAATACTTTCGCTAGGCACTGCAGTGTACCGAGGCGACGTCCCCAGGTGCATTGTGGTCCAGTAGGCTTTTTACAGTCCCTGTTTTCTCCTTTTTTTTCTCAATGGAAACAGCGGATCCAGTTTCTGAATGATTTCTGCTTATTTATTCCATGGCGAGCAGGCTTTCATGGAAATACTCATTGATGATTAAATCATAAGGCTCCGCGGAGTTACATCATCCATCCGAAATGCTTTTGCCAAGTTGTCAGATGATGAAATGCAGACGGAAGATTTTTTTGGGAAGGATTTCAAATTATGTATACTCCCTCGTTACACCCCCAGGGCCAAATACTGAATTGTGTGATGTGCCTTGCACTAAAATAGAATATGCAGTATTCCCCGACCTTTCTATTACCACACAGAAGGTAAATCAACACTCTACTATAATTTTCCTAGTACCGTATTTTCCGCACTATGGGGCGCACCGGGTTATAGGGCGCACCCCCCAAAAATAGTTTTTGGTCATATTTTTGACATACATAAGGCGCACCGGATTATAAGGCGCTACAATGGGAACGTGGACAAAACAGTCAGATGGTTCAGTCCAACTTATTAACATTCCCAAAGCTTGCAAAGAAGCAAATACGTGTCGTAGACACGTGCGGATGCGGTGTCCGTAGGATGTCACTCAAATGCATCGTTCCATCATTCGGAAGGTTAAAGTCTGGGGATTCAAGAAATGCCAACCATTCCTTAGTTTCTATTTTCTTTTTCGCTCGCAACTTTACTGCGCATATGACAATAAACACTTGGAATTGAGTTGAATTCACTCAACTCATCACAGCAACATCAAGAGCGTTCTAAAACAAGATACCGGGAAAATATAAAGCCGCATAGCTCACCTAAGTTCTCACGTTCAATAATGATACGCAATCATGGTCTTCTTACAACCGTGAGTGTAGTAAATCCAGGAGAGTAAAATGTTTACAAATACAGACATAAACATGTTTCTTTATGGCGTAGTTTAGCAAGCTTGCTATTCTTTTTCGGCCAATTGCAGGGTTTGTTTCGGCCCTCTAGCCTATCCGAGGCTCCGAATAACTTCAGCCAATAGCGATCGATTTAACGAATGATTGACACATCTTTTTCGGCCAATTGCTGGGTTTGTTTTGGCCCTCTAGCCAATACGAGGCTCCGAATAACTTCAGCCAATAGCGATCGATTTAACGAATGATTGACACATCTTTTTCGGCCAATTGCAGGGTTTGTTTCAGCCCTCTAGCCTATCCGAGGCTCCGAATAACTTCAGCCAATAGCGATCGATTTGACTGATGATTGACACGTCTTTTTCGGCCAATTGCAGGGTTTGTTTTGGCCCTCTAGCCAATACGAGGCTCCGAATAACTTCAGCCAATAGCGATCGATTTAACCGATTATTGACACATCTTTTTCGGCCAATTGCAGGGTTTGTTTCGGCCCTCTAGCCAATACGAGGCTCCGAATAACTTCAGCCAATAGCGATCGATTTAACGGATGATTGACACGTCTTTTTCGGCCAATTGCAGGGTTTGTTTTGGCCCTCTAGCTAATACGAGGCTCCGAATAACTTCAGCCAATAGCGATCGATTTGACTGATGATTGACACATCTTTTTCGGCCAATTGCTGGGTTTGTTTTGGCCCTCTAGCCAATACGAGGCTCCGAATAACTTCAGCCAATAGCGATCGATTTGACTGATGATTGACACGTCTTTTTCGGCCAATTGCAGGGTTTGTTTTGGCCCTCTAGCCAATACGAGGCTCCGAATAACTTCAGCCAATAGCGATCGATTTAACCGATTATTGACACATCTTTTTCGGCCAATTGCAGGGTTTGTTTCGGCCCTCTAGCCAATACGAGGCTACGAATAACTTCAGCCAATAGCGATCGATTTAACGGATGATTGACACGTCTTTTTCGGCCAATTGCACGGTTTGTTTCAGCCCTCTAGCCTATCCGAGGCTCCGAATAACTTCAGCCAATAGCAATCTATTTAACGGATGATTGACACGTCTTTTTCGGCCAATTGCAGGGTTTGTTTTGTCCCTCTAGCTAATACGAGGCTCCGAATAACTTCAGCCAATAGCGATCGATTTGACTGATGATTGACACATCTTTTTCGGCCAATTGCAGGGTTTGTTTCGGCCCTCTAGCCTATCCGAGGCTCCGAATAACTTCAGCCAATAGCGATCGATTTAACGGATGATTGACACGTCTTTTTCAGCCAATTGCAGGGTTTGTTTTGGTCCTCTAGCCTATCCGAGGCTCCGAATAACTTTAGCCAATAGCGATCTATTTAACGGATGATTGACACATCTTTTTCGGCCAATTGCAGGGTTTGTTTCGGCCCTCTAGCCTATCCGAGGCTCCGAATAACTTCAGCCAATAGCGATCGATTTAACGGATGATTGACACGTCTTTTTCAGCCAATTGCAGGGTTTGTTTTGGTCCTCTAGCCTATCCGAGGCTCCGAATAACTTTAGCCAATAGCGATCTATTTAACGGATGATTGACACATCTTTTTCGGCCAATTGCAGGGTTTGTTTCGGCCCTCTAGCCTATCCGAGGCTCCGAATAACTTTAGCCAATAGCGATCGATTCAAATGATGATTGACACATTGGTTAGGCAGTGGGTCCTGTCAGACAGGACGAAAGGAAGACTGAGATCACTTGCGCTCAATTCTTGGTTTTTGACAGGCAGATGAAGGCTTGGCGGGAATGGTCGCGGACAGGCGTAATCGTAGTGTTGTTGGTTGGGGCTGGAGAAGAAGGCCGTCGTAGTATTCGGAAAAGAGTTCAGGAGTCAGACGGGCGGGGCAGGTCGTAGGCAATTACAGAAACGGGTCGGCAACGGAGATCAATCAGAAGAAAACAGGAAGCAGGCAAAGAGTCAGAGGTACGGGCTTACTGAGCTGAAGGCAACAGGTAGCGTGAGTACAATCAGACAACTTGATTCCGGAAGCTGAGGAGTTAAATGGACAGGGTGCGCCAATCGGCTGTCCTGGCTGTTGGCGGCAAAACCTGAGCACAGGTGTTCCCAATCCAGGTGATTGTGACAGGTCCTGAAGTCACACCAGTTGAGAACCAGTGCACTAGAGTACCTATACTTTAAAGGCGTCTGGTATCGGCACCGATACAGATGCCTTACCCGTCCGTACCTATTTTCGACCCCTTATCCTAGTGTTACGATTGCCGATTCAAGGCACCTGTGACTGCCCAATTGGCGCCAACAGCCCTGAGAGCTGATTGGCTAATAGACTCTTTTAAACCCCCGGCTTTCAAGAGATCCCTGTCAGATCGTTGCGTACCGATGCTCCCAGCTCGGCAAGCTCTCACATTTAGACACTTGCCCTGTTTTTCTCTGCCTGATACCCGTTGCCAACCTGTTTCCGGACCTGACTCTGCCCTGTTCTGCCTTCCCGATGTTGTGGTTTGGAGACTGCTTACATTGCGGGAAATTCTTGGCAAACAATATTATTAATGATCGCCTTGGACGAAGGACTGGCGTTTGTCCTGCCAAGAGATTTTGGCAGGGAGCAGGGTGACCCAAGACTTTTTCTCAGAAAAAGTGAGAGGAAAACATTTCCTGAGAAGTGATGATTACAATACCGGGACGGGCTCTACTGTTTACTCATTGTGTAAAAGCCATTCATATCTGGAGAGACTTCGAGATTTTTGCTTCAATAAATGAACTCTCCCTCTGACGTGACTGATTCCCGCATCTTATTTGAATACATGTGGGACAATCGGGTCGGGCTGTCTCCACATTACCGATATCCGACCTGTTTGGCCCTGCTACCTGCCTGACACCTGTTGCCGACCTTGTTTCCGAACTCGATACCGCCCCTGCTCTCCCGTCCCAGCTAACGACTAGTACCGTAAATTCCGGACTATAAGCCGCTACTTTTTTCCCAAACGTTCAACCCTGCGGCTTATTCAGTGATGCGGCCAATTTATGTCATTTTTCTAACGGCCACCAGCGGCGCTAGAGTACAAAAGGTAAGATTTAGACCGCTGGAATATATGTGCTGAGGAAGACTGCAACTTCTTAGCTTGTGCACAAATTAAATTAGCGTAGACATATCCTCATCATGCAAATTGCTTAAAGAAAGGCACGTGACGCAACTTTCAAGCTAAACGCGATCGAGCAGTCCAATATAGAACTTAATTTGCGAGCGTGATGCTAGCGTTTATTTGAATAAGGGAGCGTGGGACGAAGTCTATGTGACAAAGTGTCATGTCCAACATGGTCGCCATGGCGACAGGCTGGCCCCGCCCCCTGGGCACCAGCTGAAGCAGATCAGCTATCTTACGTGTGTGCTACTTAAGGGTGGGTTGTGGGTTTTGCGGGGGCTGGCTCACTGCAGTTTCTGTTTTGCATTTTCTGATTTGCATTTTCTGTCTGCATCTCCCGTTCTGTTTGCTCTGTCCTGTTTCGTTTGAGTCGGAAGAAACCTGTGTTTGCACGTTTTTAGTTAAAGCCTGTTTGTTCTGTCTTGTCCCTGAGTTTTGGGCGACTTTTATTTTGGTAAATAAAAGTTTTGATCGTCAACGCAATTGAGTTCTCCCTTCCTGCCTCCTGCCTCCGTTCTGGTCCGGACTCCCCCGTGATACAAAGTCTCTTCCCCATAGTGAAGGAAGACGACTTTGATGACGTCAGTTATAAGAAGGAAAATGAGGACGGTTTACCGTGCTTACTCTAAGTACGGTATGTTTTTTAACAGAGCTGTTTACTGTGTTGCGAGCGTGTTGCTAGTAGCGTTTTGCTACCCTTCACAGGCACGGTTTGGGATGAAAGTTATAATATTATTATTAAAGCTTTGAAAACTCTCTCGGTGTACCGTCTTTCTTTGTAAATATGTGTAACCATGTATATTATGTATTTGCAACTGTATATTTTTGTAATGTAGTTATTTTAGAAACTTATTCTGATATGTTTTGTACGAGCAAATGAGAAAGAAGGAGCGGGGCAAACGCGGGCTGACGGGAAGTGGAGTAAAGGTGAGACGTGTTTGTGGACGCGGCCGACAATAGTGGATATATATTTCTCCCACCCTTACCTTTGGAAATATACACTTTTTTCCTTGGATTACTTTCAACGGGCACCCGGACTCTGCAGGTCTGCATTAAATCTTAAGTACCGGTATCATTTTCCGTTCATTTTGCCGGCTGTGTTTTTTCGGGTAAGGGTTCATTTCGTGTGTGTATTGCGTTTTTTTCAATGTGGGCGCATGCGGCTAATGTACAGGTGCGGCTCGCGTATGTACAAAATCGGTTTTCCTCCGAAGGTTACCGGGTCCTGTCTCCGTTCCCGGTTTGTGACACCTAGAGCGATTGCATCGAAGCGGAAACAACTCACCTCCTCTGTCAACTTGTACACGTTCTGCTTGATCTCGGAGGACTCTCGACCGCCTGGTTTTGCGCAAAACACACGTAGAAAAAAACATGGTGTCAAAATCTCAACAGGCGAGACCTGATTTGGGTGTCGTTTAACCATTACCTGTATAAGGAGAGGGCGGGGCCGCAGGAGACATGCTGGGACTGAACTCAAACTTTTGTGACGAGATGGAATTGTTGTCTGTCTCGATGCCGTCCACAAACCTAAGTAGAGAGACCATAGTCGGGGTCATTCCTGTTATCTGGTGCCGTTTGAGTCCCGGCCGCATAATGTTCTATATTTTGTGTAAAAATGCGCTTATACAATAAATGCTAACGTCTTCATGCTGAGAAATTGTTTTTAACGACTTCATATTTACAAACGATGCTAATGAGTACATGTTGTCGAGTTATGCTAATGGATACATGCTAAAAAGTGATGCTAACGGCTAAATGCTAACTTCTTTATGCAAAAAAATGTTGGTAATGGCAATATTTTAACGACTTCATATTTACAAATTATGCTAATGGATTCATGTTAATGAGTTATGCTAACAGCTAAATGCTAACTTCTTTATGCTAATTTTTTTTGGTAATGACAATATTTTACCGACTTCATATTTACAAATTATGCTAATGGATCATGTTAATGAGTTATGCTAATGGATACATGCTAAAAAGTGATGCTAACGGCTAAATGCTAACTTCTTTATGCAAAAAAATGTTGGTAATGGCAATATTTTAACGACTTCATATTTACAAATTATGCTAATGGATTCATGTTAATGAGTTATGCTAACAGCTAAATGCTAACTTCTTTATGCTAATTTTTTTTGGTAATGACAATATTTTACCGACTTCATATTTACAAATTATGCTAATGGATCATGTTAATGAGTTATGCTAATGGATACATGCTAAAAAGTGATGCTAACGGCTAAATGCTAACTTCTTTATGCAAAAAAATGTTGGTAATGGCAATATTTTAACGACTTCATATTTACAAATTATGCTAATGGATTCATGTTAATGAGTTATGCTAACAGATACATGCTAAAGAGTGATGCTAACAGCTAAATGCTAACTTCTTTATGCTAATTTTTTTTGGTAATGACAATATTTTACCGACTTCATATTTACAAATTATGCTAATGGATCATGTTAATGAGTTATGCTAATGGATACATGCTAAAAAGTGATGCTAACGGCTAAATGCTAACTTCTTTATGCAAAAAAATGTCGGTAATGGCAATATTTTAACGACTTCATATTTACAAATTATGCTAATGGATTCATGTTAATGAGTTATGCTAACAGATACATGCTAAAGAGTGATGCTAACAGCTAAATGCTAACTTCTTTATGCTACATTTTTTTGGGGTAATGACAATATTTTAACGACTTCATATTTCCAAATTATGCTAATGGACTCATGTTGATGAGTTATGCTAACGGATAAATGCTATGAATTGATGCTAACGGCTAAATGCTAGCTTCTTCATGCTAGAAAATTTTGGTAATGGAAATATTTTAACGACTTCATATTTACAAATTATTCTAATGGCCTCATGTTAATGAGTTATGCTAACAGATACATGCTAAAGAGTGATGCTAATGGCTAACTGCTAATGCAAAAAATTATGCTAATTGCCACATGCTAACGAATCAGCAAAATCAATGGGCTCAATGGATTCCGGATGGGCCAATTCAAATCGAACGGCCCATTCTATTTGAACATGTATAGTTTAAAAGTTTTTAAAGTGTAATAACAGTGTTATTACTATGATTTTACCATGAAAGTGATTTTTAGACCTCCACAAGGCATATCCCTGGTGCTAACGGTTATGGGCCCATCTGAAATGAACTTGCCAGTACCGGGGGGGTGAGAGAGCGAGAGAGAGAGAGAGAATAAAAGAAAGAGGGAGAGAGTGAAAGAAAATAAGAAAGAGACAAAGAGAGGACAAGGAAGAAAGAGAGGAAGAGAGGAAAAAAGAGAGCAAAGAGACAAAGAGGGAGAAGAAAAAGTGAGTGAAAGGGAGAGAGACAGAGAACTTGAGAAAAAGAGAGAGGAAAAGAAAGAGGGAGAGAGTAAAAGAAAATAAGAAAGAGACAAAGAGAGGACAAGGAAGAAAGAGAGGAAGAGAGGAAAAAAAGAGAACAAGGAGACAAAGAGGGAGAATAAAAAGTGAGTGAGGGAGATAGAGAGAGAGAGACAGAAAACGAGAGAAAAAGAGAAAAGAAAAGAAAGAGGGAGGAAGTAAAAGAAAATAATAAAGAAACAAAGAGAGAGGGGACAAGAAAGAAAGAGAGAAACAGAGAAAGAGAGAGGAAGAGAGAAAAAAGAGAGCAAAGAGCCAAAGAGGGAGAAGAAAAAGTGAGTGAAAGGGAGAGAGACAGAGAACATGAGAAAAAGAGAGAGGAAAAGAAAGAGGGAGAGAGTAAAAGAAAATAAGAAAGAGACAAAGAGAGGACAAGGAAGAAAGAGAGGAAGAGAGGAAAAAAAGAGAACAAGGAGACAAAGAGGGAGAATAAAAAGTGAGTGAGGGAGATAGAGAGAGAGACAGAAAACGAGAGAAAAAGAGAAAAGAAAAGAAAGAGGGAGGAAGTAAAAGAAAATAATAAAGAAACAAAGAGAGAGGGGACAAGAAAGAAAGAGAGGAAGAGAGAGGAAGAGAGAAAAGAGGGAGCAAAGAGACAAAGTGGGAGAATAGAAAGTGAGTGAGGGAGAGAGGGAGAGAGAGACAAAAAAACGAGAGAAAAATAGAGAAGAAACGAAACAGAGAGAGAGAAAAAGAAAATAAGAAAGAGACAAAGAGAGAAAAAAGAGAGAAAAGAGACAAAGAAGGAGAAGAAAAAGGGAGAGAGACAAAGGGAAAAAAGAAAGAAAAAGAAACAAATTGCGAAAGAACCACAACTCCAGTGTGTTTCAACTCAGAGTCTCCGGAATCCGAATCCCTGAACCTACCTGGGGCTGAGCTCCGCAGGGGCCCCTGCAAAGCTGACCACGGGTATCTGCAGGGTGACGGGGCGAGACTGCGCGGCGGGGCCCCGTAAGGGCCTGGGGGCCAGCAAGGGGGAACGCAGGGGCGAGTTGAGGCCCCTGCTGAGTCGCAGGGGCGAGCGAGGGGCCCGGGACACCGAGTTGTGTTCTTCGTCGCCCCCTTCCTCGTCTTCCCGGATAGAAGGAAGCTTCTTGATCAGGCCCCCGTTACTTTCCCAGTCGGACTGACAAAAGACAAAAAAAGACATAGAAAAAATTAGTTTTAGCCTCCAGGTTTGCAATGGTGGGCTTCTTCTTCTACTGTCACAAAAATCTGAAACATTCTAGGCCAGGAATACAGTGCCTTGCAAAAGTAATGACCCCCTGGTTCCACCGCTACCCCCAAAAAGTTTATTCAATGGAAAATGGACTGCGCTTACGATGTGCTTCACACTAACCCATTCACACACACACACGCACACCAATAGCATTAGTATGCAAAACGAGTTACTAAAAGTTAAGTCATGTTTATTTGTGACGCCCATAATGACAAAGAGTCTCAAAGGGCTGCACAGACCACAGACTATTGCAGACTACAGACTATTATGACACCATCCCCTGATCTAAAACCTACATGAGGGAAAGGGAAAACTCAAAAACATGTCAACTCAAGTCATGTTTATTTGTTTGGTTCTTATCACAAGGAGTCTCAAAGGGCTGCACCGACCACAGACTATGCAAACTACAGACTATTATGACAGGATCCCCTGATCTAATACCTACATGAGGGAAAGGAAAAACTCAAAACCTCAGTCAAGTCAAGTCTAGTCATGTTGATTTGTGACGTCCTTAATCACAAGAAACCTCAAAGAGCTGCACAGCCCACATATTATTGCAAACTACAGACTATTATAACACCATCCCCTGATCTAAAACCTACATGAGGGCAAGGGAAAACTCAAAAACATCAAGTCAAGTCATGTTTATTTGTTTGGCCCTTAATCACAAGGAGTCTCAAAGGGCTGCATAGACCACAGATTATTGCAAACTACTGACTATTATGACAGCATCCCCTGATCTAAAACCTACCTGAAGGAAAGGAAAAACTGTAAAACCTCATGTCAAGTCAAGCCATGTTTATTTGTGACGCCCTTAATCACAAAGAGTCTCAAAAGTCTGCACAGACTATTGCAAACCACAGACTATTATAACACCATTCCCTGATCTTAAACCTACATGAGGGAAAGGAAAAACTCAAAAACCCCAACATGAGGAAAATAAAGAAACCTTGAGAAGGGACCGCACATGAAGTAATCCCCCTGCTGTGTGGTCTCTGCAGCCCTTTGAGACTCCTTGTGATTACGGGCGTCACAGATAAACATGACTTGAATTTACTTAAGGTTTTTTCAGTTTTTTCTTGCCTTCATGTAGGTTTTAGATCAGGGAATGGTGTGATAATAATCTGTAGTTTGCAATAGTCTGTGGTCTGTGCAGCCTTTTGAGACTCTTTGTGATTAAGGACCAAACAAATAAACATGACTTGACTTGACTTGAGGTTTTCGAGTTTTTCCTTTCCCTCATGTCGGTTTTAGATCAGGGGATGCTGAAATGATACTTAAAATGATTTCGGATCATTCACTTTTCCTGGACAGTCACTTTTTCAGGATGGCTTCTAATACCCAGTAGTATGACAACACTTGTATTATATTTTATCTTATTCGATCTTGTTGTATATTATTATTTGTTGTTGTTTTATTTTATATTTTACATTTTTTACTTATTGCGACTCTTTATATATATTTTTTATCAACTTTCAAGTATTTTGGTACTCAGAAAGGACTGTTTATAACGGGCTATATAAATAAAGTACAATGAGTTGTCTGTCCCTGTGTGCCCTGCGATTGGCTGGCAACCAGTTCAGGGTGTCCCCTGCCCACTGCCCGATGATTTCTGGGATGGGCTCCAGCCCCCCCGCGACCCTAATGAGGATAAGCGGTACGGCTAATGAGATGAGATGAGACATTTACATGTACTTCCCTTTACAGTGCAGTAAACGCAGTACCGTCTTTGACCAGAGGGGGCCACACAAGCCCTGCGTTACATCCACGCGAGTAGCAATGGCAAAGAAAATTCTACTTTTCGAAAACAAAAGTGCTTTTATATATTTTAATTATTTTACCGTCGAATTGTCCTAACCTACATTATTATATGTGTTTCTTATGTTTTTATGTATTTTCTCACTGATTGGTTTTACTTCCGCAAATTAGAAAATCCCGATTGCTTTGTTTTCCCGTCTCACGTGAGTGATTTTCAAAATAAAATGTCAAATATTCGTTTGTATCAGTAATACTACCATCTCATCTCATCTCATCAGCGGCACCGCTTATCCTCAGTAGGGTCGCGGGGGTGCTGGAGCCCATCCCAGCAATCATCGGGCAGTGGGCAAGGGACACCCTGAACTGGTTGCCGGCCAATCGCAGGTAATACTACCATAATTTCGTATAAATAAAAATAAGGGGCTCTAAAATATTTGTTTGGATAACATTTAATATTTGTATATAATGTGTATTTTCAAGATTATGTTTAAAGAAAAAAAAAAAGAAAAAAAAGTAGAAAATGAAAAATTGCTGTGGAACATGTACTCGGGTAGTACTCATAATACACAGAAATACTACGAAAAGAATATGAAAACATAATACAGCAATACTACAAAAAATGGACTATGGAAAAACTACAAAAATACTACTGTAGAAATACTATTAAATACTTCAAAATAAAAGCCCAGTAATACTATAAAAATTCTACAGAAATACTACGAAAAACTGACTCCAAAAACATTATGATGAAAGTATATTTAAAGAAAATACAACAACAGTAATACTACATAATACTACAGATATACTACAAAAATTGTACTATGGAAATATTAGAAAAAGAATACTGTAGAAATATGACAGAGTACTTCAAAGTAAAAGTAATGTCATACTATAAAACTAATACAGAAATACTACAAAAATCTGCAGAAATACTAAATAAATACCACAAAAATGCAATTAAAGTAATATTACAAAAATACTACAGATATAATACAGATCTTCCACTATTGAAATAATGGAAAAATGCAATTGCAAAAATACCATAAAAATAAAACTACAGTAATACTACAAAATTCTGAATACAGAAATATTACGACAAAAATATATTTAAAAAAAATACAACTACAGTAATGCTACAAAATAACACAGATATACTACAAACATTGTACTATGGAAACACCACAAAAATAGTACTGTAGACATACTACAAAATACTTCAAAATAAAAGTCCAGTCATACTATAGAAATACGAAAAAAATACTACAAAAAACTCACAAAAGAAATATTACGACAAAATATATATTTAAATATATTTTAAAAATTACAACTCCAGAAATACTACAGATATACGGCAAAAATGATATTGTAGAAATACGACAGAGTACTTCAAAATAAAAGTAAAGTGATACTATAAAACTACTACAGAAATACTAAAAAACACTGCAGAAAGACTAAATGAATACCACAAAAATACAACAAAAGTAATACTACAAAAATACTACAGCTATAATACAGATATTCCACTATTGAAATAACACAAAAATGCAACTGCGAAAATACCATCAAAATAAAACTACAGTAATACTACAAAATTCTGACTACAGACATATTAGGACAAAAAATATATAAAGAAATACAACTGCAAAATAATACAGATATACTACAAAATTGTACTATGGAAATACTACAGAAATAATACTGTAGAAATACTACAGAATACTTCAAAGTAAAAGTGCAGTAATACTATAAACATACTACAGAAATACTACAAAAGTCTGCAGAAAGACTAAAAAAAAAGACCACAAAAACTTACTATATACTACAAAAATACTACAGATATAATACAAATATTATGATATCGGAATAACACAAGAATGCAAATACAAACATACTTCAAAAATAAAACTACAGTAATACTACAAAATTTTGACTACAAAAATATTATGACAAAAATACAAAACAAAAAACAACTACAGTAATACGACAAAATACTACAGATATACTACAAAAGTTGGACTATGAAAAAACTACAAATATACTACTGTAGAAATACTACAAACTACTTCAAAATAAAAGTACACTAATACAATAAAAATACTACAGAATTACTACAAAAATCTGCAGAAAGACTAATACTGAAAAAATACTACACATATAATACAAAGATTCCACTTTTTGAAAATTACAGAATACTACAAAATTCTGACTACAAAAATATTATGACAAAAATCTAAAATCAAAAACATTACAGTAATACTACAAAATATTACAGCTATACGACAAAAATTGGACAATGGATTAATTACAAAAATACTACTGTAAGCAAACTACTTCAAAATAAAAGTCATTTAAAAGTACTACAGAAATACTACAAAAAAATGCAGAAAGACTAAAAAGAATACCACAAAAATACAACTAAAGTAATACTGCCAAAATACTACTGATATAATACAAATATTCCACTATTGAATTAACACTAAAATGCAACTGCAAAAATACAACGAAAACAAAACTACAATAATACTGCAAAATACTACAGATATACTACAAAAAATGTACTTTGGATATACTACAAAATACAGCAAAAGTAATACAACAAAGAAACTACATATACAGAAATCAAACATTTCTGAACAAGCGGCAGGTAGTCACTAGGGGGCGCCAAAGAACTGCATGAGGATCCTGAGCAGGTTTAGCGGGTTGAGAGGTCCAACTTTGTTGGCGATAGAAAGCATTTTTTAATATGGCTTTTAATTTATTAAATTTAAATCGTTTAACTTCTAACCTTCTACCGTAACATACTTTACTTTATACTTTAAATTATTGTTTTTCTTCGGCAGTATTTTTGTAAATTTTATTTAATTATTTATTTCAGTGTTTTCTCGTTTGGAAGACTGGGAACACTGGTAGGGTATGGTTCAATCATCTGCTACCATCCCTATCTCTGTGAATAAGCCTCCCTCGGGTCCCTTTCCTCACCTGGTTAGTCTGTGCCTTGTCACAATCATTATTTTTACTTGTACTACGATTTATTTTGTTTTCATTGGATTGTACCCGTTGTGCGTGTCCATGTATCAGGTTTTCGGGTTGTTGGTCGGGGATTTTATCGTTTTATCGTACACGGATTGATTTGATTGGATCTTCCCTCCGTGTAGCCAATCAGAACGCAGAACACAATGCCTCGGGGGGTTTTGTCGATTATTCATTCTCAAGGGAAAATATTCGGAAGGAAATATCAGCTAGTCTAAAAACAGAAACCAGGACTAAGACCACTTGGTATCATCTCACAGTTTCTTCTCCATTTTGCATCTTTCTCCTTCTCACATCTTTGCCTGCTCAGCATCCTCTCGCTCGCCGCCCCCCTCTTGTGGCAGCGTGATTTATTTTTAGCTCCTCCTGTTCTATTCTTAGCCGGCAGCTCCAGAGGCATCCAAAGATGCATGTTTGATGTGTGTGTGTGAAGGGGGGAGGGGGCTCATCAAGTACGCTAGTAGCATATTTTGCCAACGTGTCCTCCTGAAACTCACGTGCTTCTGCGTCGACGCGACTTATCAATATGAGTGCTCGTCCTTGACTCGCCACGTGACGGGAGGTCAGCAGTGAATGTTCTTAATGCATGTGAGGTATATTCTCAAAAAACCTCGTGTCGTCCGTTGGCCGTGACAAGAAGTTGTAACCGTATTAGGTCCTGAAGGATTTTCAGCATTTGACTATAAAGGATTTTATACGATTGAATACAAGTTACATGTATTGAGTGCAATGAAGATTTTCACCGAGTAGGCTTAAGTTCAATGAGCTGTGAAAGTTCAGGGCACCATGGTAGAAAATTTTGTTTACAGGAATGGCGGGAACATAGTCAGCACATTCGACGACGCAGAAAGGCCCTGATGACGGAGGACGGCAGGCATTGTTTGAGGAATGCTCTCTGCTGTTTTGAGTTCTCCAGACATCGAGGAGAGGGGGTGGAGCTCACGTGGGGCTTCATTGGCACGCCCATGGGAGGAGCCGGCACACCATCTTGCGGGGAGGCGTGGGCCGAGAGGAGAAGCGAGAGACTTCCCAGAGACTCCGACGACACAAATTCGACTAATTCGGCCGTATTCGTTGACTTAGTTCAATTGTTAATGAAATTAAATCCGCCCCCCTGTGAAAATGTCGGCTTTGGTTGTTCATCTTTTCCATCGAGAAATGAGCGCGCATTGTTGGGTGAATGTATGTTGTGTTTGGTTAATGGTGTCAGATAAGTAATTCGAACAATTTGGTAAAAGATACATTTTAATATTTAATTCCCAACAGTACGCTTGTGTAATAACATATGTTTTTGTCTATCCGAGTCGCGAAACATTCGATCATTGGGTAAATATATCAATGTCTTTTACCGGGCATACCGGTGATGGGCATTCTACTTGGTCGAGGTTGTGAGGGCCATGGTTTGTTGGAAAACAGACAGCTACTTCCAGAACAAATTGAATTTGTCAAGTAGAGGTACGACTGCATTTGAATGAACAAAGGGAAAAATAGGATTTAAGTCTGTTCATCCATCCATCCATTCATCCATCCTTCCATCTAACTAAACCAATATGCAAAATGTTATTCAACTTCTTTTCATTGAACTATTGTTAAGATCCATCCATCCATCCATCATCCATCCGTCCATCCATCCATCCATCCATCCATCAGTACCTACATACATCAATCCATCCATATGTAATATCCATCCATCCATCCGTCCATCTGTCCATCAATCCATCCATCTATCCATCCATCTATCCATCCATCCATCATCACCTATGTACATCCATCCATCCATATGTAATATCATCCATCCATCCATCCATCCATCCATCCGTCCATCCATCTATCTATCCATCTATCCATCCATCTATCCATCCATCTATCCATCCATCCATCATTACCTATGTACATCCATCCATCCATATGTAATATCCATCCATCCATCCATCAATCCATCCATCCATCCATCCATCCATCCATCCATCCATCCATCCATCCATCCATCCATCCATCCATCAGTACCTACATACATCAATCCATCCATATGTAATATCCATCCATCCATCCGTCCATCTGTCCATCAATCCATCCATCTATCCATCCATCCATCTATCCATCCATCTATCCATCCATCCATCATTACCTATGTACATCCATCCATCCATATGTAATATCATCCATCCATCCATCCACCCATCCATCCTTCCATCTAACTAAACCAATATGCAAAATGTTATTGAACTTCTTTTCATTGAACTATTGTTAAGATCCATCCATCCATCCATCATCCATCCGTCCATCCATCCATCCATCCATCCATCAGTACCTACATACATCAATCCATCCATATGTAAT